>NC_142520.1:26161814-26461814 GCF_964205215.1 Stylophora pistillata
TTCTTGAGACACTTATCTGGACAAGGTTTGCACAATGTGCATTGTACAGACACATTCCAAGAAACAGACTTCAACCACTGACAAGAGCTATGCAACGTAGTCCGGCAAAGTCCTAGATAACTGGCAAAATAAATAAAAATAAGAGCAAATTGTATTAGTCATACTACAAAGTAATGGGGAAATAAGTTGACTCAAGGGGATGGCGGAACTATGACACTGTCATAGTTCTGGTTGTTAGATTACCAACTCTCCCTTTCCTTTGGTTCAAGCAAAAAAGAACCTGTAAGCACGCGTGCAGTCTACCTTAACAGTTCCCTGCAAAGTCTTTTCTCTTCCTCTTGATTGGAGTCAGCGTTTGTCCAGAGTTTTACGCTGATCAGAGTTTTGTGAGCCTCTAAGGTGATGTGATATAATTTGCTGACATTAAATCGAGCAGACTTTGCATACAGGGTGGGTTCTATGCAGATGCCACACAACTGTGAGGCCCATCCCCAGAAAAGTGCAATCAGCCTACAAAACAGACCACTTGGAACATAGTTGGTGTTAAAAGTGAGGAACACTGGTAGAGGGCCGTTGTCTATGTCCTTGCTTCTTTTGTCCTTCATTGGTAGTGTCAGCATACAGGGTACAAAGTAAGGGAAGTCTCTCCCTTTACAGCCTCTAGAGTTGCAGATTAGATTAAACTTTTCCATTACTTCAAGTAAATTCTCCCTTGCTCCCTCTAATTTCAAGTTTTTAAATGCGTGATTGAGCAAGTCGTTGGAAAGAAATCCTTCATTCTCGAGGATCCGGTAATGTCTCTTGATAAAAGGTGCTGCTTTCCAAGTTGGATTGACTGTTATTATCTTAATGAGTACAGTGATCAACCATTGTGGATCCAGAACTACCATACCATCTGGATTTTGAGGGAGATCATGATGGATAATTGTTCCACGAGAATGTAAAAAGTGAAGAAGTTCTTTTACGTCATCTTTCACATCAAAATGGCAAATGGCTTCTGCAACATCCTCTTCAAAACGCTTTTTAGGAAGATAATGCTCCCCCTTTTCCACCATTTCGTATACTTTTTCCTCGACACGGAGCCACTGCAAAGGAACTTCCTTCTTTACGTGTGGCATCTTTTCAGCCAGTTCCAATATTTTCTGACGCAGAGAAACTATCTGTGAGTCTTCTTGCTGATATGGATTACCAGCTTTTGTGTTATCAATGACAAATCTGTCATGGATGTGATCTACGACTTCACGTGGAGCCATATCATAAATTTGCTCCAGCGCTGCTTCCATTACTTTGGTAGGATCACGCCCCGATTTTCTTACACTATCAGCATACGTACCCACAAGTATCACTGGAGGAAAAGCACCTTCTGTTGTCTGTCCGAGTTTCTTTGCAGTTAACAAAGAATGTACCCAGTCCAGCCATTTCAAAATGTGATCAAGGTTAGTATCCTCTGTGTCTGGTGATGTTACTTCTACCTCTGCATGATCAAGGGGCCGTACACGACACTGTGCTGGGGCAGCCAATTCTCTTGTCAGATCCAACGCTAACACATATATGGCTTCTTGAGACATAAAAATGGGATGAATAGCATGATATACTGCTTGGCCAGCAAAATCCCAAATCACAGGCCATATGCTGTCATCTTTGTTCGGACCGTTCCTTTCAAGGCTAGACTCTACGAGAGAGGCAATGTTCCCTGGTATCTGCTCTGTGTCACCCTCAGCGGCTACAAGAAAAAATGACAACTTACAAGTTCACACTCAAACATCCTCTAACTCACAATTAATTAAATGTGCATGTATCTTCAACATGGGAAGAATACAATTCGATTAAATTAGATTATAAAAAGAAAAAAATTAATGATAAATATCAGCAAAAGAAGTGTGACACAACTAATTGGTGTCACCATAACACCAACATTATATGTTCATATAAAAAAAGTACTTTTCTTTGCATGTTTTACACGACAAACAATAAATGACTAAAAAATTTTAAGAATAATATGTACAGTATCTATGACTAAATTGTTGTACTTTGCATGTGCGCGCGTAAGGAATGTACACCAATAGTGTCCCACTTGGGTTTGGTTTCTTTTTTACAAACCACATCTCACTGATAATATTTCCATTCTCTGTTACATTTTGGGATTAAAGTTGCTGGAATCTGTAGTTGCCCATTGTTTCAGTGCTTTACTTTGCCTTTACTCAAAATGCTGTGTTTGCACCCTACATGCAATAGTCACGAAAAAGATAGTTTATTCATGACTTGAAAATGAGGTTAGAGTGACATCGCAGAGCTGTGATGAACTTTTTTTCGCTACTCATATGCGTTATTGACCAAGCGTGGGGACAAAATGGCTGGATACTGGCCAAGTTCTTTTTTTTTTCCATTTTTACAGACTGTGACGAAGTCGAAATCTATGAAAATGCCAAAAAAGAACGAGGCTAATATCCAACCATCTGGACCGGACAAGCTTGGTCAATAAAAGAGTTAACTATATTGAAAAACGATTTTATGAAGAATTAAGAATGACTGTTTTTACTACGGAAGCCAGGAAAGAAAGCCAACTGTGTTTCTAACACAATAAGTTCAAGTCAGTCGTTTGTGTTTTCATTGTCTTGACTGTTTTCTGCCCCTTTTTGCGTCTCCATCGCCGAAATTTTCCAAGAGTTACGAACTGTGTAGTAATTCAATTTTTTTTTCATGCACGGGATCAACACGGGCAATCCCGAGCGGACAAGAAGAGAATGGCGTCATATTCCGCTATTATCACCTTCGGCAAGGTGATAATAGCGGGAGGACAAATTTTCAAAATGGCCGCCTCGCGCTTTGTCGAGGGGTCTGAAGAGAAAATTAATTTAATGAAAGAAAATACCATTCCGAATAATACCAAACACGCCACAAAGTTTGGAATGACACTTTTCAAAGGTAAGGTGTGAAAAGTGTGCTAAACGTAACAAAGAAAGCATTTAAATTCCCGTGAAAATTTTACTTATGTCGACATGCATGAATGAATCAAAACAACTACCTCAAATTTTCGCAACACTTTATTTACTTAACAGAATGGTTTCAACAACAAACCGAATTTACCATTGACTTTGAGGCAATGGAGGTCAACGAGATGAATAAATGTTTGTTAAAATTTTACGTCTCAGCCAGGAGGAAAGACGGGACTTTTTACAAGAGAAATAGTCTGTTGTCCGTGCGAGCACCCAGTTGCTCACTGACGGCGTAACAATGACATATAAAATTTAACATAGCCTGCAGTGTAGGCGGATTTTGGCGGGGCAAGTGGGTATTTTAATCGGTTGTTCAGGCCACCATCTTGAATTAGAAAAATATTGGAGAGTTGGGGCGAGGTAAAAAGTTTACCAAGCTAGTGGGAGGGAGAATGAAAAATTGGGGAAGGGGGAGGGTGAGGGGAAAGAAAAATCCGCCTGCCCGCACTGATTGTTCATTTAAGAAACTCCGTTCGCCCACGAACGTAGTCTCTGATTGGTACGGCAGGGTGCATTCAGATTGATACTTGCCAATCAATGCTAGCATTGCTTCAGGTCCTTCCTGCCTTGCTTCACTGTGACGTGATCAAGAAAATGGCGGACGAGCTAACTTTCGATGCTGCACTCGAAGAATCTCTTTCATTTCTCTCCGAGCTGGGTATGTCGCGTCAATTACGCCACGAACAAAAAGAAGCAATCTCAACGCTTGTGCATGGGAGCGATTTATTGGCAGTTCTTCCGACAGGCTTTGGAAAAAGCCTCGTCTTTCAGTTGTTGATTCGTGTCCAAGAAATATTGTTGTCGAAAGCAGCGTGCGTGATTATTGTCTGTCCGCTGAAAAGCATCGTTCAAGACCAGTCAATTGAAGCTTCTTCAATGGGATTAACGACGACATCACTTGCAAGTGCAAGAATAGGAGATGTAGAAAACGGAAAATACCAGCTGATCTTTGCGTTATTGTTATTCACGACGGTATATCTAGTAATTTTTTTGTAGTGAAATGGAAAATATAATCAATCAAAGACTTACTTGTATAAGGGTAGTTTGGTAGTCTCTAGTCTTGCAATAACAGCTTGCACACAGACCACGTTGTATACGGCCACATTCGTTTTCGTCCTTTCTTTTTGCAACAGCTTTCTCAGGGCGGCATAACCCTTAGTCGAGAGGAAATCGTACAATTCGAGACTTTGCTCGTTCACATCAAGTTGCGTTTCGGGGCCCTGTTACCTTTCCACTTTTTGGCAAGCTTGAGAGCACCGCGATTCTCTTCAATAATGCCTTTCCATATTTTAACTCTACCTTCCAACTGCTCATTCATTTTATTTTGAAGGCGAATAAGAGTCTGGAGACATGCGATTCAGACGAATCAGATCGTCACGTTTCACACCACTGAGAAACAGTATCGTAGAAATTCTGTAATGGATTGATGAAGCTTTCGTGCTTCTGACGCGAGCGATCGTTGCTGTTGCTAAAGCAAGAGAATTTACATCTCGATCGCCTTCCTGTATGTCTTCCCGAGAGAGACCACAAGCCCCAAGCACACAATCATACAAAACAGGTAAACCTCCTCCATAAACAGTTTGTTTGAAAAGCCAGCCAGTTCGTCTGGATTTCTGAGTTCGAGCATGCTTTCCGATTTCAGGTATTCGTCGAACTCCTTCGATACAGCTTTGCTGATTCCCTGCTTCACTTCGGCAGCAATTTCTTCGTGATTCAGAACGACATTCGACGCCTAACGCCACTTTTCGCAAGTGATATTTCTCACTAATGCTTCAGATTCTTCATCACGTGGAATTCTCGCAATTGCCTGTCCAGAAGGGATCCGGTAAACTACTTTCACCTGAAGTCCCGTTTGGGGCAAATCGTCCACGTTTAGTTTTCTTAACATTTCGTCCTCCGCTGCAGATGCACACGCAGAAAGCATATTTTCCGTTCCAAACGTGAGACATTTCCTCGACGTGTTTACTTCTCTCAGTGGTGTCTTGGCTGCTGGTGAATTAACACGAACCACCTTCCATTTCCTCTACGATGAACTTGCTTTCTTTGGAGTATCGAGATCACGTTTACCACTGCTTTTACTGGGAGTGCCTGCTGTTTAGGAAGCTCCAGCTTTCACGAACCGGTACAATTGGCCCAGGTTTCGAACTTTTCGACCACAAGGGTTGCACACTCGATCTGAAAATACTTGCGAATCTTGTATCAACTCCAATCCTACTTGCCTACAAATATTAACAAGAACGACGCTAAAACAATCTTTATGTTTTGAAGGCTTGAAAAGATTTTCCGACAACGAATGACTTTGTTTACCGGAGACATTTCCGAATTCAACTTGAAAAGAAATGTTGCAAAGCCTGCAGTTGTCAATAGGACTTTTTTCCCACATCTCAGCATCGTAGCTCTCAGAGTTTACCGAGTTGACAACAAGTGTATTCTATTTGTTTTTGTCGGAAGTGGATTTTATCTTCCGGTAAGGAATTACTTGATTTCCAATGGCCGACGATTCACTTCCGGAAAAGCGAGCGAGCGATACTAATTAGGGGCGTTTTTGAATTTTACAGCCTCTCCGGGCAGGCGATTTTCCTTCCCCGTCCCCCCACCCACTCCGACATTCTCGCATTCTCGCTCCAATTCTCCCAGTCTGCAGCGAATCCAACATGGCGGCTAAACACTCGAAAGATGAAAACCACCAAAACTGCCTGCACTGCAGGCTAAATTTAGCATTCCTTTGCTCATTTCTATAGTCACCTGAGTAATTATACTAAAAACATTACTCGCCTCAGGCTCGTGAATATTGGTAAATATTCACTTCGCCTTCGGCAAATAATTGTTAAATATAGGTAGGTTGGGGGGGGGGGGGGCAATATTAACTGAGGATACCTCTATTAATCAAATAAATATCATGCTAATTATAAAAAGTATGTGCAGATATAGCGCTACGACTGGCTAGTAAAACGGAAGACTAGAGGTTGTGATATCAAGTCTTACAGTTCAAAACAATGCTTTTTTTTAATTACAGGATCTGTTTCTGAGTCGGAAAAGTCATCGATTTCGAACTTAAAATATGCTAGCCTTTGTGGGGCCCTAAGTGATCACTAGTGTCAGAAAACACTGCGTAGGATAAATGATGACGACTTTCCCTTACAATCAAATTGAGAAGGAAGAACCTTGAAGTCTTTAACATACAATCGCAGCTTATATGCGACTTGTGTGTGTCCTGGTTTTACGCTTACGTCAATCACTGAAAGGACCTTGCTTTTATTGAATAGTATTAACGTAGTTTAACAGTGAGAACTTCAAGGTAAAAATCATACGCTGCCAACCGTGTAGAAAAGATCCGCACGAATAAGAAACGTTGCCTCTGAAATAAGTCATTTCGTAAATAGACCTTTTTGGATTTGGGCGCATGCGACTGCCAACGCTTTATAGACTGGTCAGCAGATTTAGAAAGAGTTAACAAGAATCGAAGAATTAAGGAAGGAGGGATGGAAGGAATGTTTTATCCATATCTACATCTCGGATTAATGACTTCCTCATTATCCTAGTTAAAAAGGGAAACTTGTTAAATATCCCAAACATGATTCGTTGCTACTGACCGCTGATACTTATGTCAAATGTCGGAAAACTCGTACAGCTGTTGGAATAAAGAGGAAATTTTTCTTTAGCCCTTATCCATTTTAGAGTCATCTTACTTTGAATGGGTACAGTCCTCCTGGAATTCCCTGAAGAGGTAACTTCACTTAGTATTTGTTCTTGTTTCTGTTCACGTCTGCCATCTTTACTGCCTGGAAAGAATCATTAACAAAATAAGTATTTTACCAGACAGATTGTTCCTTAGCAGTTTATTTTTATTTTATTGTATTTTTATTATCTGATTTCGAAACTGATGAAATTTAGTCTGCTGCCACACTGTAGACCATGCAGCAACATCTCATGATTAGCTGGACATATTATTGCATTTCATCGGCTCATAAAGGCACACTCGACACCAGTCCTGCTCCATGCAATAAAGACTTGGTCCAAATCTTATTTGCATTCTTCCTTAAAAGATGGCCCTCTAGAAGGGAATGTAGCGAAACATTTGGCTCTCGGCAATGACCTCGAGCCAAATAGTTCCCCATCCGGCCCGTCCAATCATACCATAAGTACACAATATTGGATGAAAACTATCTTAGTGTTCTACTGTCTACTTACTTTCAGTCTCGGCTTCTTGTGTGAGCTCATCACCCCTTATTTCTTCTGTTCCCGACTCCTTTGTCCTTTTCCCTTTTGTGCTTTCACCTGTTACTGATTCTTCAGTGAACTGCAGTGCTGGGTCTGATTTTTCTGGTGAGCTGCTTACCTGTAGTAACTCCTTCGTAACCACTTCGGCACACTTGTGATCAAATGCACTTGTAAAGTCAAGAGAGGCTGGATTTTTCCATGCTTGCAAACTTGCATTCTTGATAGCTGGCATCATTTTCACTCCATCAGTGCTAGGTTCATCTGGATTGAATCGTTCACCTCTGAGATGTTTTCCAAGACTTGTTTTACCAACACGGTCCTGACCAATCAATAATATCTTTGTTCGTTTGTCAAATGTCCTCCCACTTTGTAATCCTCTTTGGTAAGCTTCAAGTGCCAAAGGTCCTCTAGCCAGTACAAAGGAGGGGATCACATCTGTAAACACAACAAAGTATGACGTCGCAACTCTGTTTACATACTCTCATCTCTCACCAATAACCAAAGAGAGCGCATGTACTATCTACATTATTTTATATATGTATTCCTCAGAGATTTCAGTTTTCTTTTATCTTTTTATCAGACCTCACCCTTGCCTTCCAAACACCTCCCCTAGAAGAAAAATATTTCTCTCTCATGTCCCCATTTGGTTTTTATGGGAAAAAATCGTCCACTACATTTTATTTACATTTTTTAATCAAAGACATCATGATTGAGCCAATATAACTGGTAACATATAGAGGGGAAGAGCCTTTCATGGGAACACCAATTTCTACAAAAGTAGCAAACAGTTTCTCTTTTGCGTGACCATTGCGGCAGCGGAGTTTTTTTTCGTCATGAGCAAGCACGCTCGATCATGACGTGATGCGCAGCCCACATGCACAAACATCATCCTTGAATGGTAGCAGAACAAACCTCTTAATTAACTAGTGGCACTACACTCCTTGCATAAACATTTGGCACACAACCTTTTAACCACGTCTTTCCTGAGCACAATGAGCAAGTTACTTTCAATTTCCAAGATTAAGATTTCCCCACACCTCCTTCACCCCCTGTACAAATTTGAATTCAATACACTGATTGACATCTTTAACAATTGTTTAGCTAAGACCTCCATTATCATTTAGGGGTGGGAAGGGGGGCAGAGAAATGCATGGAATTGCTAGTTGCTTATGAAAATGTACTCCTACGGCTACCACAAACAACTCGTTAAAGCTAAATAATATCCTCAGACTGGCTAATCGTAATCCTTTCATGACACAGCTTACCTTCATCCTCTGTATCTGCTTGTTGTGTCTCTAAAGAGGCTAAATTGTCCCTTAATTTTCTGACATTTGCTCTCAGCTGTTCAAACATACTTCTGATATTTTCTAGGGGAGAAAGATTTTACAAAAAAACCTGTTTGAGATTATAATTAAGAGACTGGAAACTTGGCCGGCGGAATCTCCAGAATGATGTGCCCCTTGTTTTAGAGTGACTCTTAAAAATCCGATTTTACTTTCTATCAATGGCTGATTTTTTTTTTCATCTAGTCATGCCGTCGATGTATGATTCTGATGCTTTTCACCAGAATTGCATGCATGAATAAGTTTTTTTTTTCTTGCCAAAGTTCAAACAATAGCAGATTACTTTCGTTTTTCATGCACATTTGAAGCAACATGTTCAAGAATTACTACTACTTTGTCACGGAGTCTGGTGTTTTTCATATATTGTGGATGATAACTCACGTTCATGTAGTAAAAGAATAAAAACCTATTTTGTCATTAACTGACCTTGACTCTTTCTGTCTCCTTGTTGAAACACCAATGGCTCCAAGTTGCCACTAAGGTTTTGAACCTGACTTCTTATTTGATGTAGATCACTTGTGATTTTGTCTGCACATCATATAAGAAACATGTTAAACCGATAACATTTTTTTTCAGTATGCTTTTACATATTACATGGTAAAAAAAACTTTTGCGCGGAGGTAATGTCTGACTTCAGTTAAAGGGAAACGCTCAACCAAAATGCCTTGCGAGCAAAGTAGCCATTCTCAACATTATTCGACTAAATCTTTGCAACTTTGATCGAGGGCCAGCTCTTTGTACCCTCATTAAGTTGCTTGTAGTGCCTGTCGTCTATATGCTACGTTTTTTGGTCGTCTTCGTTCTGTGTTCATGATAATGAAGCCATCGAAAGAGAGGTCCTCTTGTTTGGAAGGAAAGCTGCCAGAGAATGAGAAAAGTTATTTAAAGACACCTTTAGGATTTAGTAACAAAACAGGCAACCAGTTTGCTGAGGCCATGCTACACAGCACTTCCGAGGAAAGTCAACCAGAAAGCTCCCTTTAGTACCTACAACCTCGGACAAAACCTATTGAGACACATTACAAAAAATACCTTTTTTGCACTCACCCTGAGAAAAATGCTTACCGTCGCAAATGCAAAGATTGTTTCCCTCCTCCCCAATTGCAATGTTCTTTGCGTTAACACAAGAAATGCATGCTTGAGCTCTTAAGCCCCACCAACATTGTACCAGGGGTGGGGAGGGGGGTAAGTTTGTTCCTTTTGGAAACGATTGTTGCATGACGGGAAATTAAAAATTGCATTGAAATGTCTCAACAGTTTTGTCTGGGGTTGGAGGTTACCGTTAGACAAGGAAACGTTTACGATCCATCGCGAGCCTAGTCCTACGTAAGTTTTTGAGTGACCTTTCTCTTCCAGAAAAATTTCAATCAGAAATATGTTTTTCTCAAATTTCATCCGGGTATCCTCTATTCCTTAAAGGCCCATTTTCAACCGAGATGCCTTGCGCGCCCGGATCATTTTTCAAATATGAAAAATACGCTATTTTCCTCGTAGTTGCGGAATCGCTTTGATATCTTCTTCCATCTTACTAATTAGGGCTTTCAAAGTTCCATCTTGAATCATGTGCGAACAACAAACTATCGTAGTATCCATATTAGTAAATAGTTTTTAATTCTTATATGTATGACGGTGAAAAACGTCATTTGAAAAGTTGACGCCGCCGAAGAAGCGGTCTAGAGGAAGGCCGAGTCTGCCCGGCTCGGCGAAGGTTATTCGACTTCGAGAGTCTGTGTATGATTTATGGAGGGCAAGGAAAACAACCATGGGTTTCGGTAACACTACAGACAGTGCTTTTGCAGAAATGTTATTGCATTGTTCCTACGATGGAACTAGAGACTCCGGGGAGATTTTTTCGAGGTGAGAATAATTATTTGACTGATTTTTACTTGAGATCCTGAGATATGTATGTAAACGATCTCATTTGTACAAGTCATTATTCTATAATTGAAATGCATAAAGTAATTCCGTTTTGGCCAATATTGGTTATTTGTTTATATTTTATTTAGTGTTGAAGCCGAACAGTTTCCTTCAACATCAAGTAAGCTTTGTACAAGTTTTATACACAGACTCGATTTATGATTTTTCAGTCTCAAATATTTAGCTGCAAATTTGTTTACTGTGTTCTTCACCAAATCTTTGTTTTTCTCTTTAATAGTGTTTGTGAATGACTATCAGGGTTCGCCATTTAACAATAGCGCGATTCCAAAACAAAAACAAACGACTGCAAAGGATCTCAAATGAAAATGGGCCTTTAAGCTCATTTTGAAACTAGCCACATTTTTATTATAGGTGGAGCGTGACGAATTTGTTCTTAGGAGGCATAGTGCCTTTCCATTTACGAATCCTTTCTCGGAGCCTGGTGGATGTAAAAAAACACGATTCATGTATTGGAAGGTCTCTGTCTCTTTTTAATGTGTTTGCATGTCGAGGGTCCACTCCCTGTTAAACCTCTCACCTTTGTACAATTTTGTGTTCAAGAATATAATTTCCGAGGCTGAGATTTCAGCCGCGCAAGTTTGAATGTTTGCCTGTCTTACAAATTCTTCTATTTTGTATTTTGTTGTGCTCAACAGACAGAAGAAGTCGTCATAGTACGCCTCCCAAACTGGCAATTTAGTCGTGATCTGGTTGATAGTAACTTTTCCTATTTCTCCCTTAAAAAAAGCTACGGCCTTTGCTGTTCTGTAGTTTTGCAAGAAACAGTATTCTGTTCCTGGATAATAGCAACAACGATGCACACAAAGCACATTGGTTGAACATGGCTTTTTCAGATTTTGACAGAAATGTTTACAATTTAGTAGCTCAGTGGCGGTACTGACAACTTTAGTAGCATAAAGTGACTACCTATACAAATGTAAGAATATTACCCTTATACTTGGATAGGATACTATTCCATCGTAGGTCACCTCTGCAAAATCTCCCGGCACTTTTCCCTATCAGTTTAATGTTCTTATTTCAAATCTCTGGCTAGAAAGATCATGGCATAGACCACTTTCATAAATGGCTGCCGGATTAATATTCTTTTGTTTAAATTTAAATTAGCCTTACTGGCCTCGTTCTCCAGTACAAAATTCAAAAGAATACATTATCTCAAGCGAGGCCAGAGGGGCTAATTTAAATTTGAACAAAATAATATTTATAAGGCAGCCATTTATGAAGGTGGTCTATGCGTTGACTGAGATGTCTTATGAACAACTGCACCTGTAGCTACTACCACAATAATTTATTGAGAATTCACACACACGATGGATGCAACAGAGACCAAAAAACTCAAACCGTTGATCCAACCAGGCCTTTTAATCTAAATGTCTTGCATAATATTGACATGATTTGCCTTCCAATTTGTTTCTTTGTTACATTAATCTACGTATACACGTACCTTGAGTATCTCGCATCCTTTCTTTCATTTTGACTTTGGTTGTCCCCTTTGTAGAAGGAAATGATGGTGCTGCTGATGCATACAACATACAACATTATTAAATTTCTATTTCATGCTTCTTCTCATTCCATGGTACAAAAATTGTCTGGAAGTAATGTCCGAACTCAATTAATCCTTTCACTCCCAAGATCTGATCGTTAATTCTCCTCTCTGCTACACTATCTCTTTTGTAAATCAGTTTTGAGAATTTGGTGGTAAATCAAGACAACCCACTCATTAATTGTCGCACAACTCTATTTCCTACTTTTACGTCATGTGGTACAAATCAACTGACAGTTAATACCCATAACCTCTATTTACACTGATACTTGTCCTCCAACTATTTCCATCAAAAGGAAAGAAAGCAAGTGCAAAAATGGCAAGCACATGAGTTTTACTTCGTCATTTTTATTACTTAGGAAGAGAAAACAACTCGTTTTGTAGAGTCCACTAATAGTGACATAAAAAACCTGATCTCAAACACTGCTCTGGTAATTACAACAAAGTCAATACGAAAATTAATGCGCCGGTTATAAAATAAATAAAGCCCCTTCTTGCTTGCTGGTATGTCAGCTGATAACGCCCTTGGCTAAGAGATTTCTCTTGAAAATTTCACACTTGCCCTCGAAGTTCGCTACCTGAGCAAATATTCATTTACAGATCAATAACTTCTCGGAGTTACATGGTTAGGATTAATTTCAAAATGTTCAAATTCTGGCAGCTAAGCAGTGGCAAGTTACCATCCTTGCATTAACAATTGCCGACAATGAGCCCCCCTACTTCATCCCTTTTACAATGTTGAACTCAATACACTGATCAAGATCTTTCAATTGTTTGGCTCAGGACAAATCCTTTTTCTAGGAGTGGGGGGGGGGGAATGGGGGAGAGGGGGGAGGGAAAAAGGGGCAGAAAAATAAATGGTATTACTAGTTACTTCCAATGGCCACCAAAAACAACTTGCTTAAGTCAAATATTATCCTCAAACAGACTGGCTTCTCGTAATACTTTTTTTTGATGCAGCTTACCTTCATCCTTTGTATCTCTTTGTTGTGTCTTCAAAGAGGCTAAATATTCACTAGTTTTTACAAATTCTCCAATATCAGCTCTCAGCTGTTCAAAGATACTCCTGATGTTTTCTAGGAGACGGATTTTGCAAGAAAACACGGTTTGTTTACAATATGACAAGGGATCTTGGTGTTAAAAGAAATAGGACAAAACCTTCCATTAAAAAGCTTGAAACTCAGCCTGTGGAATCACCTTGCATGATTTGCCCTTTGATTTTTACTTTCTATCCATGTCAGATCTTTTGTTTCAACTAGTCATGCCATCAATGTGGGATTTTGGAGCTTTTCGTTACAAATACATTTACATTTTTTGATACCAGAGTTCAAGCGCATGTAACAACACATATTATTTCCTTATTTTCATACATAATTAAAGTAACAGATTCAGACATTGTCACTACCTTACGTCATTAAATAAGATTTTTTTCATTAATTTTGAATGGTTACGTTCATTTATTTCTTGAACCAGTGAAATATCTTTTTCCCTTAACACTGACCTCGACTCTTTGTTTCTCCATGTTGTAACATTAAGGCTTCCAACTCGTCACTAAGTTTTTCAAGCGGACCTTTCATCTGATGAATTTCATCTGTGACTCTGTCTGCATAACATAATATAACATGGTATACTTAAAAAACATTTTTCATTAAGCTTACTTATTCCATGATGAAAATTTTTTCTGGATAATTATGTCTGTCCCCAGCAAAGATTTTGTCCAAAGTACACATAGTACTGTTTATTAGCTCAGTGCTGGTACAAGAACCCTTCTGTAACATTTCATACCCACTCCTTTATGCTCGTCCTCGTTTTGCACTTAGAGCAAGTTATTTTGGAATTTCCAAAATTACATTCCCCCATTCTACCCTGATTAAGATTGTTCAAAATTGTTAGATTCAGGACACCCAACTTTGTTGGGGGAGGGGGGGGGGGGAGGAGGGGAGCAAAGAACAGATTGCCAAGATTGAAGTTGCTCATGCCAAATTGTCCCAAATCTTAATCTCCACCAAACTGTACCATATTTTTGGTTTGGCTTTTCCAACCAATAAAAAGTAGTTTTCTTCAAGAACTGAGCAAGACCATAAGATTTTGTGTCTTACTGTGTGGCTATCAGTGCATCCAGTTTGTCACCAATGGCTTCAACCTTACTTTTCATTAAATCAACATTGCGATTTTGTCTCCAAGTCGAGACATTTTTTTTTCAGAAGTTATGTAGTCTAGTATAGTCCAAATGCTGGTGAAACAATTGCATTTTTCCAAAGGATAAATAAGACCAATGCAAAGTCTTTGCACAATACTAGCTCTCTTAGCTCCCAGACCTTGTCTCCACTTCAGCAGAATGAAGTGACTACCTGTAAACAACTGAAGGAATATTACCCTTATTCATAAGTAGAGATATATCCCCCTTGCAGCAGGGGTTTTATATTCTGATTTCATATCTCTGGCTAAAAAGACCATGGCAGCTGTAAACTAAAGTATATTAAGGACACATACACTAACGCTGCCATTTCTTGAGAATTTGTGCCATGGTAGATGCAATGGATGTGAAAAAACACAATACGGTGATCCAAACCACGCCTTCTATTCTATGTATCCTAATTTGCCCTGCAATTTGTTTCTTTCTGATATATCATTGAACATACCTTGAATATCTTGCATCATTTCTTTCATTTTGACTTTAATAAGTGAGTCCATACGCTCATTCTTAAGCTTATCGATTGCAGATTTATAAGTTACTCCTCCCAGACCTATTATAGCATCACTGATATCCTGCCAGTGGCTGTTAAATGTTGCATCATCCACAGAGGCTTGGCTGGTATTGTCGTACACAACATTATGGTAGTACTTTAGCCTGGCTATGTTGGCTTCCTTGCTAACATCTGCAGTGGATGGAAGACTGTCCCATCCAGTTGCGGGAGGAGATAGCCCACAGATATTACACAATAGTATGAACAGTAACAAAATATCAAAGTTTGCTGATGAAACAGAGGATGGATCAATTGGATACAAAGTTTCCCATAGTGCAGGATTCAGGGCTCTCCTCTTCACTAGAACCTGTAGTGTTTCATGTATTCGTTGATGCCTCAAAATTGATTGAAGTGTCACTGGAGGGTGTATGGCATCAAAAGTGTCTCTCAAGACCTGGGATCCAACACCCACCAGAAGGCGACACAGTCGAGCATAATTGGTTGTCTCCTTGTTAGAAGGACATAATGGTGAAACTGCTGATTTCATTGGCTGCAAAAAAAAAGTGAATTCACCCACACAGTCTGAGATTTAAAGGTCAACATTTTCTGTCAGAAACTTATGATTTAAAACAGTGGCTAGTCTATGTGGATTTGTACATTCTACTAGACCACTTTACTTTCACTCTATTACACCCTTCAAGCAATTGTTTCTATTTCCATGTTTTAAATTCTTTTAATGACAATCTATTTGAATAAGTAGCAGACCTGTCATCCAAACATGGTCAATTGTTAATTGTCTCCACATGTGGCCAGGAGGAGAGGATGCCAGCAGAGGAACAATCCCTGGCCCCCTCCTCTCAGAGTTATCTATTTATCTTTAGTTACAGGAATTTGACTCAACATGCACTTCAAATAATACTGTACTATTCAAAAAACTTATTTACAATGAAATTTCCAAACCAATAAGTTAGCCAGCAACACAAGACAAGATCTGGTACAGAATCTGTGGATAAGTGACCAACCTCCCTGAAGAAAACAAAGGAAAATCAATTCTTCAAAGGGCATGAAAGAAAAACTTGATTGAAATATCAGCATTATCTGAACCCTTTCACTACCAAGATCTCTTTTAATAATTCTTCTTACTGTCTGTCATACAATTCTTATGAAGTTCGTTCATTGAATGTGGCATTGGATAAACTAATTATCTCCTAAATGATATTTTTCTTGATTATCATTACTTTTTCACTTGATACTGTGTTGATATCAAGAGGAGAAATTGGGTCGTGGTCACTCATGGGACTTGAAGGGTTAGATCAATTGAAAAGGGGTGATACTCGAGACAAAAAAAAAAAGAAGAAAATTTCAAAGCAGCAGTATCTATAGGACATCATTCTATCCATTTAGATACAGTCAGTAAAAAGTGTGACAATAACATTTAACTGTAGAGTTGTAACAAATGTACATTTTTGTATGTAATTCACTAGCCTGGCAACAAAGTAGTCCAAATGACTCTGTTTGACTTGTTTAGACTGATAAATTATTTTGTCACCTCTCCCTCACAATACCACCTTTGATGAAGGAAAAAGTGACAGTGATTGGCAAAGAGAAAAATAGATGCTCAAAGCCAAACCCTGATTGGATAAATTGATTAAAGCAATTTTTTTCTCATCAGTCAATCAGTGTGAATAAACAAGGTTCCTTAAAAAACAAATTGCAAATTATTCAATACAGATCCTCTATTGTGCATTTATTCTCAATTTTTGATCACTCGAAAAAAAAAAAATCCAAGGAGACTTTCATTTACATTTTCACACCAAATGTTGTACAGCTATTTCTTCAGTAAAACAGGTCTCTGTCATCTGAGTAACTCAAAGATTTTATACTATCATGTGGATAGTTGTTTGTTAGAACTACAACACATAAAAATTCGTCAAGTACCTGAACTTCAAAGTGGCCTTGGTCCCTTACATCGTAAAAGGTTTGAACAGTGGTTGCTTAAAGAGAGAATTATTTTGAAAAACATTACTTCATTAAGAAAAAAATGTTATATAATCACAAAATAGAGCCATGTCCAAAACGTAGGCAGGACAATAATTTTTCAACTTACTATCCAAGTGGTTAGTGACAACTTAAATATTGCAACAATTTCAGTTTGTTTAATAGCCAAACTAGCAGGTGGAAATGAAAACCATTAGCCAAAACTGAATTTCTACCAGTCTGGCTAGTTGGCTACCATTAGTGTCGAGCCCTGATAGGAGGCACTTTTCTTGGGGATAATCTCTCGTGTGTCCCCTTAAAAACACTGTCATGTATTTTGTATTCAACTAAAATATTAAATATTGTATTTCTACAAAGGTCAGTCTGATCTGAATTTAGAGCTGGGAAATGTTTTCTTCTGAAGAGGAAGAGGTTTCCATACGAATAAACATTTGCATCCTTTTCATTGGTTAAGTAAATCCTAATGCACCAAGGAAACACTATGTAGTTTAAAGGGAATTTTTTTAACAAATAGATTCCATTTTGCCGTGCATCTGTTCAGAAATAGATCACAGATGATGTCAAAATGTGCTAAGAACAAAAATGTGGTACCTGAGGTGTAGCCAAGTGTAGCAACAAGAGCGCTCTAATCTTCTAAAAAGGTAGATGAGATAAAGATATACTCAGCTTGCTCCACAGTAAAGCAACTCGTGCCTCGCCACCTAGATTATCCGGCTCTATGTATGATTTCATTTTTAAAAATTTAGCTTCTGAACATGAAATGTAGCAGAGCAAATTCTAAACGATGGAAATCAAAAGTTGTTCGTGACCTAAATGCAGTGCAACCCATTTTCATGTTTAATTTTAAAGTTTCAGTGTTACTTTAAACTTCAACCAGTTGCATTGAGGTTCTATGGACCATTGTGAACGCGAAAAAAAGAATACAGGACTACTGTTAACCATCCACCAAACAAGCCGGCTCGTTTACAGTTGTAGCTCGTTTGCTCTTTTCTTACATCTACCATTGCCAAGCCAAACGAGCCAGACGAGCCACTTAAATACATAGATCAAAGATGTAACGCACACGGCGATTATTCCTCGTTCTTCCATCTGCTGCCCGGAGCTAAACGAGCCACTAAATATATAAATTCATCTAAATACGCTGCTTCAAAAGTGGCACTGTATAGAGTAACTGCTCCATTACAATATAATTAAGTGGTTTTTTCCCAGTATCGTCTTCCAACGAAAATTACATATTCGCATTTCATACATTTTTGTGACTGTAACACCACTGAGCCGAGTTCGAATTCTCCTTACCTCGAGTTAAAGTTTCCGGATCACTCACAGTTTCTGGGAAACCAGTCGATTTTAAATCGTCACGATTTATAAGTCACTCGATAAACGATTTAAGACTCGTTGGTTTGTGAATAGAAACGAGACTCGTTTGAGCAGAGAGGCATTTTGTCTGCGCATGCGCGAGTGGAATTGGTTTTTCGCGTTCGGCGCCATTGGTGAAGTTTTCGATGCGTTTCTGCGAGGTTTGAACTGGACGATCGCCATCTTTTTGTAATATTTTTGGAAGATGGATGAAGGAGTATGACAAGTTCACCAACATTTCTAACTCTGTGGATACTCGTGGTGTTTGCTGGCTCTTCAGTTGAGGATATTTTAATGATCAAAGTGCGAACAAAACGCGAAAAAAGCCCGAAAACTTGAAGTTTGAGATTTGATTTACTGAAGATCAAAATGTACACATGAGACAACAAACCTTGAAGGTTAGTCTTAAGATGTTGATGTTTTATTTTTTTGAATCACCAAGTTGTATGTGGAGACGATCGTGAGATATTTGATCCGAGGAAAGATGGAAATTTAGATTTTGATCTTATTTTACTTTAACTTCGAAGTAAAATTGCGTTAAGTTTGAGGTGGCCCCCAAGCATCAAATCACTTTAAATAACATCGCCTTTTCGTCCTCTATACAGTCATATAGGGCACAAGGCTTTAAAAAATGTTCCAGCTTCAGGAGTAAGTTGCTCTTACTACAACCCTCAGCGAATTATTTTTCGGGAGGTTTTGGTGGATTTTCCAAGTCATGATCCAAAACCGTCTTTGGCCTTTTTGCTCTCCAAGTCTGTTGTACATGGTAGGTAGGCATGTGTCTTAACAATTGTTATCGTCTTACCTCAATCAACTCCGGTTTTGGCTTATTTTTTTACTGTGTTTTTGTGGTAATTTTTACTATTGCCTTTTCGAGCTTCATGTGCTAACTAGAAGAGAAACTTTGGTAAAACTTATTTATCACTTGGCCCCCAAGTCCCTCACTATTGTCAGTTAATTGTTTATTTATCTAGCTTTCGGTCTAACTAGTCCATTAACCTCAAAAAAATGCGTGGGCTTTGTCTCATGAGTAAAACTGGTACCGTTTTCTTCATGTTCATGTGTTATTCGAAACGAATGGCGTCAGCTGTATTCTGTCCTGTTAATTTCAGTAGAATGCTTTGCCTTGCGAAATGAATGTTGAGTCGAAGTGCACCATGAATTTCAAACCAGTTGAGTTATATTTCACTTTGCTGTATGTGTCGTGATCATGAAATTCTTATTTCTTAAGATTGACGATATGAATAAACTTTTATGTTTTCTTCTGTTTAAGGTAATGTGAAGTAACCCAATAATTGGTAGTATAGATAGAATGGATGGCTGTGACATTTACTGTGGCAAGCTGTTATTCAAGAATTTGTCATTATTTCCAGAAACTTACTACTGGTTTAAATTATTAGTCTTTTTTTCTCTGTACCCAACTTGCCTAGACTAATATGCTATATGGGAGTTATGTCTACTTTATTTGTAAAATTGGTAAAATTACCAATAAAATTTCCAATAAAGTTTTCAGAAGTTTTGTCCAGATTTAATTGAAAATGAATGTGAGGAGTTATCAGTCATATTCCTTAAGAGTGTTTAAGCTTCCAGGATGAGAGCTTCCTCACTGATACTATCAGCTGTACAAGTTCTCGTCAAATTGTCACATAAATGTCGTAATTTAATAGGTTGAAAAGTAAGGTTGCTGAAGGTGTATGTGATGTTTTTGGGCAGTTTCTGGGCTTTTACATAGATCAACCAGAGAGGCATTTTGTCTGCACGTGTTCAGTAAATTTTTCTTTGAAGTGGATAACTGCTGCTACATGCCTGTGTGGGTTTCCCATGAAAAAAGTGAAGCAGGAAAATGCGTTGGAAAACAATAGTAGAGTGAGTTCTTGAGACAACTTTTCTTGTCATTTTTCCCTCTGTAACTTAGACGGAAGCACCCTAGTCTTAATATGGTTGTGTGGTGTGAAAGGAAGTCACATTGATTGATTTTCCAAATGCAAAAGCATGTACAACTGAGTTCTATTCCTTTGAGTGTTTTAGAGCTCAAACTGCTAGTGCAATGTATTTGCAATTTCAGCAAAAAGTAGAAGTTCACAGAAGTTTAGGTTTTGGTTGAAAAGTTTTTTTAACAAATCACAACTAAATCAATTATTTTCCATTAAAAACTGTATTTGACTTCATCCATCCTTTTACAGCCCAAAAACATAACCCTCAACAGATGAGAATTGCACCATAAGTAGAGAGGTGTGTACAAAAAAAGAAAGACCACCCTGTTGCCTGAATGTGAATAGAATCAAATAACATTATGAGTTTCCAGTTGTAATAATAATAGTTAAATGAATCGATTATTTCCAAATAAAAATTACATTTGACTTCATCCATCCTTCTTACAGCCCAAAAACATCACATACACCTTTTGCAACCTATTAAGTTATGAGAGTTATCTGACAATTTCATAAGCACCTGCACAGCTGATAGTATCAGTGAGGACAAAAACAAAACTTTTTCCTAGGGCTTGTATCCCCTGGGAACAAGACTGAATGAAGTCAGATTAAAATAACAAGGAGAGTTGTTTTTTTATGAAAATGGATCATTTACACCTATCAGAGTTTAGAGAAATAAGACTGAAGTCAAAAGGAGACTTTGATACTGCATTTTAAGTGGTAACGAACACCAACCTGGCTGCTATTTAAAGAAATTTATAGACATTTGGCTGGGGGTTTAGCTGTGACAATTTTACAGGAGACAAATCATGCATGAATCACTCAAGAAATTTATTAGCTTTCATCCTAGAAGCTTAAACACTCTTAAGGAATATGACTGATAACTCCTCACAATGCTCATCCTATTTTAAAAGTTATAAATGAACTCTTAACATATTTCTAAGGTTGTGATAATTCCACTATCTAATTGACTTGGCAATTACCTGGTTTTTGAAAGTAGTACATTTTTTACTAGGCCAAGTCATCTCCTAACTCTCCTAGGCTGGTGTGTTAAATTGGAAATCCTCTCCCACAAGCCTAATATTCAAGCTCTTTTCCTTTATAACTTGGTTATGCAATATGGTTAAATTACTACAGATTGCTAAAATTTCTGTGCCTTTTCTCCTGAGCGAATAAATACGAAATGGAAAGTACAGAAACATATCTGCCTTCTGAGCTGTTTCAATTCTTCATAATGCATGAGATAAATGAATGAAAATCCATCAAAATCATAACCTCCATGCATCATGGCTAATGTGGCATTACATTTCTATTTTTCTTTCCTTTTACCTCATCTGGTAATTTGTCTTTCAAATGGCTCTAACCAAATGATAAAGTTCAGTGGTTGAGATTCTGAACTTGCATCCATTGTTTGGACCTCACAATGAATTACAATAATTTATAAACAATATTTGGCAAATGAAAAGGTCAACTTTTGGTTTCACCATTGAACAGCATACGAAGATCACTGTACTTAATTCTCACCTTGAAAAAAAAATAAGGGGCCACCCTTAACACTCGTTGTTTAAGTGAATAACCTTTTCACGAGGACAAAACAAGCCCTACTGACTAAGATTTACCTAATATTATGGAAATAACAAGAAAAGGCCTTGAACCAGTTAGGAGCTTCCTTTTTAAATTGTTTATTGAATAAGAAATGTGGAGACAAATAATACCGCAAACAATGCATATTATAACATAATCAAAGTAAAGCGCGCGCTCTGATTGGTCAATTTAGCGTCCCCCATTTTCCCATGGGTGTACGCTGCTGACGTGAGCAAATGCAAAGACTATTTTTCCGCGCGCGCTTGTTTTTTCTGGTCACGTAAGATTTGTTAAATAAAAGGGAACTGTTTAGCTACAATGTATCAATGTTATGTTATAAAACAAATGGTAAACACCACAGCGTACACTATTCAGTTATGGATGCACTTGGGAGGTTTGCTAAGCACTCAAGAAGCTAGAGTCGCTCTCGGCTATCGCCTCGAGCGACTCTTACGCTCCTTTCGTGCTTAGCAACCTCCCGCGTGCATCCATAACTCAATGGTGTACGCTGTGGTGTTCACCATTTGTTAAATGTAGTTGCTTGGTCACGCCAGTTACTTATTAAAATTAGTATTAATTTTTAATCCAAGAAAAAGGTAATCTTCGGAACGAACCAACATGAAAGAGTTAAAAATCGATCTTTTGATGTACTTGGTTAAAGTAGTTGATTAGCTCCTCCGTGTCCTAGAAAAATTCGGCGTTTTAACTGGGCCAGACTCCAAATCAAAGTAAATTAAGATTATAACATAACCAAAATAAAGCGCGCGCTCTGATTGGTCAATTTAGCTTCCCCAATTTGCCCATGGGTGTACGCTGCTGACGTGAGCAAATGCAAAAGACTATGTTTCCGCGCGCGCGCTTGTTTTTTCTGGTCACGTAAGATTTGTTAAATAAAAGGGAACTGTTTAGCTACAATGTATCAATGTTATGTTATAAAACAAATGGTAAACACCACAGCGTACACTATTCAGTTATGGATGCACTTGGGAGGTTTGCTAAGCACTCAAGAAGCTAGAGTCGCTCTCGGCTATCGCCTCGAGCGACTCTTACGCTTCTTTCGTGCTTAGCAACCTCCCGCGTGCATCCATAACTCAATAGTGTACGCTGAGGTGTTTACCATTTGTTAAACGTATCCTCGTTTGCAAGCGAACTCAGTTCAAGGTCAGATCATGGGTCATCTTTACTTTCGGAACGTAGTGACACAGATTTCACAGGGAACTTTATAAATAAAAATTCCCCAAATCCTCATGGGAGCTGCGTTCGATTTGATCCATCTGAAACCCCCCGTAAACAAGCCTGATTGTAAATAGTTATTGAATAATTGAATGCTGGGGCCAAATTTATTCAAACATGGAATTTTTTCGCGTAATTCCGCTCAAAACCCCTTTGGCTATTGGAGGGAAATAAAAACCTATGCTTGGCATGTATGATACTGTAATAAGACTACGTGGCACTACCTTACTTGTAACTTAAGTTGAAATGTGAACTTATAAAATTCAGCTGAATTTAGTCACGTACTTACCCGGCTCTCGACTCTTGCCTTGTAAACAACGTAGTCACCGGTATCATTTCAAAAGCATAGATGTGTCATCATGTAACAGAAATGGATTGTTTATGCGATGTATTCCACTACATTCCCGTTAAGCAACTTCTAAAATGATTGCCATTCTCGACACACTCGTACCATTGTGGCTGTAGGAAGTCTCGTTTCCTCTCTAAGCCATAGCTATGTCTAAGCTGTCACATCTTGTTGGCACACGCTGTACTTGTTAAAAATTAAAAAAAAACCATCGAAGGGAGAAAAAGATAAGGCTGAAGGTGTGCACGAAGCCGGTAAATCGAAGATGTAAAATTACTTTGATGGCAAAGTACAAGTTTGAATGACATCGCGGTTGATTCGTTTTAAGACAAAGGCTCTATTCTCTTAGTGATAACCTCAAGGACCTTTTCCGGCGTGGGATAGTTCAATCTCGAGCCCAGGGGCATCTTGGCTTGTGTCAGCGGTATGACATCAAGGAGAATGAGTTACGATAAGCGCCCAGCCTCGAATAAGCGCCCACCCTAAAAGCCCAAAAATTAAATAAGCGCGCTTAATAATGATAAATGATAATAATGGTCTTTATTGATTCAAAACATAAAAATACATTCCTAATGTTACACGCAAATTGAGTTCAAAGAGTTAAAAGGTTAATAATTCCACAAAATTAAATTTACCACCTGATTACGGTTAAAAATTGTCATTTAACTTATGTCTAAAAATTAAACGACTAACGAATGTATTTTTAAAACGTTTAATTTTGATGCTTGTTCAGGTGCCAGGCCGCGTCCGTAAATTGTAGCTGTAGGCCTTTACAAACGGAATAAAACGCAACAGGGGTGATTGGCGGTCTTAGAAACCTTTTTAAAAATACTACTGCTTCTGTAACATTGATCGTAAATTGTGATTTCTTGTAATAAAATTCCTTTTCCAACAGCGATCTAAAAAAGCATTTTACTGGGGTGAGGTCGGAGTCTCATGCTCCATATGGGCATACGTGAAATTGGGAAGTACTAAGGAATCGAAGAGAAAGTCTATTTCTACCGGCTTATACCCCTCTTTGCGTAGACATCTAAGGACACAGAGGCATTTAACATGTGTATTGAACCTACAGCAACTCTGGAAGGTGACACCTACAATGCTCACATAAGTGCTACAACTAGGGATCCCGAATACAGGAGGGTACAATTCATGATTGGCTTTCAAGGAATGTAAGCTCCTTACATTTGCTAGGGTTAAATAACATTCCATTCCTTTCTATCCATTCTAAGAAATGTTTGACCAATGCCTCAGACATGTCTTTAACTTTGTAAACAGGGGCAATGATGTTTGAAACATCAGCATACTAGAATAACACTGGCAGGATATCTAAGTAGATCTCTAGATCATTTATAAAAATATGGAATAGATAGGGTACGCTTACGCTACCTTGAGTAGTACCTTGATTCAAGAATTTCCAATCAAAAGAAATATTATTGAAGCAAATTCTTTGGTTTCTACCTTTCAAAAAACTCGGGTATAGTTTAATTATATATGGATTTAATTGGAGATTTCTCAACTTTCAAAGCCTTTCTCAGGCCACACTTTCACTATTTGCTTACACTTAAAAGTAAACCGTTCTGAAAATCCATCACACCCACGTCTAGGGTAATCAGAGAAGAAACTTCAGATGTTAATACAGAGGGTTTCCTTTCATATTTATATATGAATCTTAGCTTGTGATACATTAAATTATCCCTTTTAAAGCCTATACCTTTACTTAAATTGGCAGAGAACTTTAAATTCCATGTGTGCGAAGTTCTCTGCACTTGTAAATGTATTATTTTATAATTTAAAGAGTATCTTTTATGTTCCTTATGATACAAATAAGATTATAATTGACCCAAAACCGCAAATTTGCTATAGAGCTACAAGAAATCGATTGAAAGTGTGGAGTGAAAGCAACACGATTATGTTTTTCTTATAGCCACATTCTCCAAACCCGGAAAGTCTACACCTTCAAGATTTTGAAGGGACAACCCTTCAAGATTTCACATGGAGCAGCTTATTAAAGAAAGGGCAAACAAAAAAAATAATAACTCCTGACTTGCTTGATGCCATGACCACTGCAACTGTGCCTGTTGCATAAGAAGATGAATTCAAGTGCCTCCAGAGTGTGTGATACATGGTTAAATGATGAATACCCAATGCTGAGAGCTGAATCTTGTCCAAAAACTGAAACTCATGACCATCATCCGAGGTGTTGAAAACTCCAATCGTAAGATGAATTTCATTATACTGACCAAAGGCAATTTCCGAAAAATACGACTTGAGCTCAAAGTTGTTACAGAACGAAAGCAATGCCATTTTTATTTAATTTTTTTCAGTGAAGCAAAATCAAAATATTTAAATAAAATCAGCTTCAAAAATTGCACCATGTGAAATTTCCGTATTTCTCTTTTATCTTAAAAAAATAGGATAACTTTATTTAGCAAACTGAATCATCTTCAATGTGAAATACTTCGATGGAAATATACCATAGCACGCGTGTTGTGTAGTCTATGGGCCAAAGTAGGTTCTCATTACCACTCAGGGGGGCGAAAATGAGAGTGTTACCTAAAGCAATATCTTTAACATAATATATTATTTCAAAACTATTTTCGGCTGAAAGCCACAATTTTACGATTTTATTTGAAAGAAAACTAAATCAAAACATAATGAAACTCGAAAGGCATCATGAATAATTTCCAAGATGGCGGCATCGCTGCCTGGTAGGTGCGTTGAAGTTCTTGTGCAACCTCCACGTTTTAAGGCGCACTATGCCAAAAATCTAGAGCAATTAGGCTTCTAAAAGTCAAAGCTTATTAAAAAAGAGAAAAAATAAAGACTAGGTATTATTTTCTGCGAATTAGCTTACATACTTATAAACATTCGAAAGCAGGTTATCGAATATGGAGGTTCTAGTGCAGTCCCTCAAGGTAAAGAAAAAGCTCAACTTAAAGAGCATCGTCGTCGTCTTTGACTTAACACTGTATGCAAAGGCAAGCGAGGAATAATGGAAACAAAGCGCGAAATTGAAAGGTATGGTTATGAAAATGGAAGTATTCCATACAGCATGCATCATGTTGTCAATCACTGGCAAGCGATTCCAGGATGCTGGCTTGCAGGAACTGTGTGTAGAGTGTGATGTGATAGCAGGAGGTTCTATTGCAGAAGTTCTAAAGGGACTTACTCGTGTATGAAGCCCTTATGGGACTGGCGTGGCAAGGATTCAGGACCTGTATAATGAGAGAATTATAAGCAGTCTAAGAGTATCGTTGAAAACTGATATGGTAAGATTGACGATTTTTATGATGATATCTGCACAAGGTAGTTCAAGAAGTATGTTACCACTGCTTCTAATGTCAATTCTGTTCATTTATTTGAAAAGTACATGGTGTCTCTTCGGTACGAAAGCGGAAAGCCATCCGAACTCTGCGTATCTTAAACTAAATCTGGTAGAGATCCTCCATGGTAAAATTCTGCGACGCAATGACCAAACTTAAACTGAAAACATTTGGTGGTCTCTCAAAGAAGATGAAAGTTTAACGTGAGACAAGTAAGTAAGTGATAATTGAAATTTCATCGTGCACTGTTTGCTCCAATGATCACTATTGCTGAGAAGAGAAAACTGAAAATGAATGCAATTCCTCTGTCACCCCCTCTGAAATTTGCCTCGGGCCTTAAAAAATATACCAGTTGCAGATGTGATACCACAACCGTGTGCGCGAACTATTGAAGGAATAACAATGGTTCAGAAGATAAGAGGCGACCAAAATACATTTGCAGAGGTAGCTGATAGTATGATATCAATAGTTTTGCATGAACGAGCAGAAAACTAGGGCATTGGGGTAGTCTTTGATATTTAACGAGATAGCTCAATAAATAATGCTGAGAGAGATAGAGCGGCGGGGATCAGAAAGCGCTCATTAATTTAGAATTTATATCTTTGAGATAGTTATAATTTCTGCCATCTCTCTTGTTGTGGAAGAATGAATGAACTTTGGTAATGGGCCAGGATCCGAAGCTTTGAACTCTATTCGACACAAATATTCATTACTTTTTTTTATGTGCTGAAAATTCCAACAAGCGCGAGTGGAATAATTGTTTTATTAAAAAAAACGCCCCCAAGATATTAGACAAATCTTCTCGACTTTATTTTGTAAGAAGAAACTGGATGTTACAATGTACAGATATTAGATTATGGTATATTGGCTCATATACCATAATGGCTAGACCAATAAAAAGTCTTGAATTGCATTATCCAATGATCAAGTTTTTAATAAATAACAATATTGGTCAAGGCCTTCTCTGCACTTTACCATCCCAAGACAAAGAAAATAGAACTTACCTTAACGTATCTCAGCGCTAACCCTAAAGTTAATCCGCGGCCTGCCTAAAACACTCTACTATACATCTGCGCAAGCGCCAACAGCCAAAATTGCCAAACGAGTCTCGTTTTGTCAAACGAGTCTCGTTTCTACAAACGAGTCTCGTTTCTACAAACGAGTCTCGTTTCTGCAAACGAGTCTCGTTTCTACAAACGAGTCTCGTTTCTACAAACTAGTCTCGTTTCTACAAACGAGTCTCGTTTCTACAAACGAGTCTCGTTTCTATAAACGAGTCTCGTTTCTATTCACAAACAAACGAGTCTCGCTTTAATTCGTTTATCGAGTGACTTATAAATCGTGACGATTGAAAATCGACTGGTTGCCCAGAAACTGTGAGTGATCCCAGGTATCTAGCTAAGAAAAGTAATCCTTCTCTTACTGGGCATGGGCAGAACGCCTCATCTAACTTCGGTAAACCTTCTTCGCACTATTATAAACTTCCTTATGTTGGCCGGTTTTCAAAAATCGCTCAGACTAAGTTAAGACAACTACTCAAACTTTATTTTAGGGCTGATTTAGATGTTAAGTTAGTCTTCAGTACGTTTAAACTCAGAAACATGTTCGGTGTGAAAGATTCAGTACCGCTAGGTCTACGTTCGCATGTCGTTTATAGATTTTCGTGTGCTGGTTGTAATGCCAGTTATATTCGTGAGACCACTCGCCACATTTGTACACGAGTTCGTGAGCACCTCTTGTCGGACAAGACTTCACCGGTATGTTTACAAGCACCTGCATTCATCAAGGGCCTGTCTTGACTCTTGTAATACAGAATGTTTCACGATCTTAGATTCTGCCGCTTCAAAATACCAAATTAAGATAAAAAAAAGCATTCCATATAAAGTGGGAAAAACCCATTCTTAATCAGCAATTGAAGCATCTAGAGTTGTCTCTTTCCTTTTAATTTTGTTGTTCCTTGGTCTTTTGTTTATTTTATTTGTTTTATTTTTTATTTTTTTGGTCTAGTCAAGCGCGCGCTATTTACATTTTTCGCGTATTTAATATTCAAATTGTAACGTAAGCCCCGACACGCAATTTGTAACGTACCTTGATATAAATTCAAATGCACAACCGTTAGAAGCTCATTCGCAACTGAAGATGACATGAGAATGTCAAAACATGTCTTGTAAATTTCAACTTAAAATTGTCCTTTCTTTATTGATAATACATGTACTTGCATTTAACTAGAATACTAATATATTTCTACAAAGGTCAGTCTGATCAGAATTCAAAGCTGGGAAGTGTTTTCTTTTGAAGAGGAAACGATTCCCAGATAAACAAAGATTTGCATCATTTTCATAGGCTAAGTAAATTCTAATTCACCAAGGAAACACTATGTAACTTTGAAGGGAAATTTTTTAGCAAATAGATTTTCATTTACCGTGCATATGTTCAGTGACAGATCACAGATGATGACAAAATGTGGTAAGAACAAAAATGCGGCACATGAGGTGTAGCCAAGTGTATCACGAAGAGCGCCCTAATCTTCTAGAAAGGTAGATGAGATAAAGATACACTCAGCTTGCTCCACAGTCAAGCAACTCATGTCTTACTGCCTAAGTTATCTGGCTCTATGATTTCATTTTTGAATTTTAGCTTAGGAACATGATATGTAGCACAAATTCTGATTGAGGGAAATCAGACGTTGATCGTTACTTATTTCAGTGCAACCCATTTTCACCTTAAATTTTAAAGTTTCAGTGTTACTTTAAACCCCAACCAGTTGCATTTAGGTTCTTTGGACGATTGTGAACGTGAAAAAAGAATAAAGGACAACTACTATAAACCATTCATCAAACAAGCCGGCTCATTTGCAGATGTAGCTCGTTTGCTCCTTTGTTACATGTACCATGTAGCCGAGGAGGAGGGGAGGGAGGGGGGGAGGAAAAGGGAGAAAACCAGTAAGTCTGCTCCTAGGCGGTTGCTTGTGTTTTAAAGCGCGACAAACCAGACTCATAAATTATATGTAGCGTCTCAATTATGTTACGTTAAACAACTTAAAGCATGTTGATATCACGAAGACTATGGTTAGTTTAAGAAGCGAAATCAGAGTAATATTCGCCAAGTGATTATTCGCTAAGTGATTTTAGCCGATATAACACCAAATGAAAGCTAACATGTATTAGTATAGTACGTGCTTTTAATGTTGCATAATATACTTTTACCTCTTAGCTTTTGTTTGATGTAAGTTTTATACGCTTTCATTTGATATAAGTTCTATATGAGACGGCCACGCATAACGTTTGAGACAAATCGCCACCGGTGGCGATTTGACTCTGATTAGTGGCGAGTTTTGTGGGGGCGAGTTTGTTGGGGCGGCAAATTGACCGGGTACCTTCATATTAATAATAAGACAAGTTATACAACCACTAGTTCACGTGATAGCGACTTACTACACTAGCGTTAAAGAAAATATAATCCAGAATAAATAATAAAAATGTTGCAAACAATTGGACATAAAGTTTGTCGTGAAAATTGGGAGTTTAACGGATTCATCACTAGAACACAAATAGAGAAGCCTTGACTGTGCTGTGTTCTGTTGTAAAGAACTTAGGAAGCGGCTAGAGCACCAAAAAAATGTAGGAGGACACTCAACCACGTCTCGTGTTTCTCCTTCACTTTTTCATGCTCTAGCCACTTCCTGCGTGTTTCACAACAGGGCAGAGTACAGTCGAGGCTTCTCTATCTGTTAGGCAAAAATACTTCGATATAATAGGAATCAGAATGACTTATTTATTTCGAGAGCCGGGAAAAAAAAATGGAACGGTGTCGTCGTAGAATAAATCCATCATTAAAAGTTTATTAATGAGACAAAGAATGTAGATTCCCTACTATTACAACACAGTTGAGATATTGGTCAAAGATTTACTAAAAAAGAGGTTTTCTGACAGGATATGAAATTTACTATTAGAATTAAAGAAATGACGTGTTTTCGTTCAATCCTGACATATGCCGGGGCAGACAGATTGACGTGAGCCGTTTCGGAAAATTCATTCCGCTTTTCACTCAAACGGCTCTGTTGCATTTTGCTAAATTGAGGATTTGTAAGCTAAGGCCAAAAAAAAAAAAATTTAGAAAGTAAGTGTTTTCTTTTTAAGCGAGACTTGCGAGTTCGTTAGTCTAATTCAAAGAAAATTTGTATTCACAACAAGGTATTTATACATATTCACTGATAAGTTAGACAAGAAATGAAGAAATTGATAGCTGTTGCTGTATGTATTACTTTCGAATTCTCCGTCAATTAAGTTCAAACAAATTCATCATCGTTTTCATTTTTTTTGAGTCTTGTTTTGACCATGTGAATAAAGGCATCCAGGACACGTCTTTGGAAAATGAAGAGTATTGAGCTGAAAACCTTAGTTAATCTATCCTTTTGACCAAGCATCTAAAGGTACGAATCTTCAACTCCTTAAATGGTCCAAGGAAAGCAGTCCAAAAGAGTGCATATCATATTAAACAAGTTCTCAATTGATAGTGGATATGTTTTCTAAAACATTAGCCAACAGGATTAGTTTTCTTTATCTATCACATTACACCCGCGTCAATCGTACTAATTTTAGTTAGAAATCGGGTGATTGCAAACTACAAATGCAGACATCATTTTTACTTCGTAGGTGAACTCCGCTTTTAACTAAGGCCAAGTATGGGGCGTTTTCTTCGGAAGCTATACGGGAACTATTTTTCTGTATTTGTGATAACATTTTTTGTGGCAGATGCTTCAAACGGTATGTAAAGTATGCAAGAACTCCTCAGCAAGTGCTTAGGAGTTATGATGTTGTTTTTAATTGCAGTTTGTTATCTTAATACTTATTTCCTTCCCACAATTTCAACAAAGGAAAGTCATCGATGTGCGTGGAAAAACTTTCAGCCGCGGTACCGACAGAGGACTGGCCTCAGAATAAGATAAACTCGGAAAAAAGCTAAAAGAATGGTTGAAAAATACTGAAGAAAGATAAGGGAAAAAGCACCTTGATCTATTCTTAATTTTTTATATTCCTTGGTGGAAGTTTCATTATAAACCTAAACTCGATGCACGGGACCAAAAAAGTAAGGATTAAAGCTTGTTCGAAGCTGAGTGTAATGGCCCCTTTCTTCCTTTTTAGCCTTCAGTTGTCAGTGTTATCATAAAAGATAAAGCTTTGCAGTTAGACACCATTAAGAGGCGTAGGAGAGAAGGTGATAACAAGAGTATGTTAGAAAGCTTCAAATGACACGAAATGCAAATGTAACCAAACGAAATATTAAAATTATTTAGGCAGTTTGACGTCAAGGAAAATATTAACAAACTCATCAAATTACAGCTTCCCTTTTACCTATTAGATAAATACGTGCTCTCTTGAACGGTTCTTCAACAATTTTTTAAACTATTAAGTGGTTTCCAAATTGCCGAAAAGAACGTCAGTTGTTCCACTAATAGAAGATCGATGAATGTCACTGTTCACTGTACTTTTATCAGTACTTCGGAGATAGGTTAGACAAGAAATGAAGGAATTGATAGCTGTTGCTGTATGTATTAGTTTCGAATTCTCCCTCAATTAAGTTCAAACATATTCATTATCGTTTTCATCTTTTTGAGTCATGTTTTGACCATGTGAAAAAAGGCATCCAGGACACGTCTTTGGAAAATGAAGAATATTGAGCTAAAAACCTTATTTAATCTATCCTTTTGACCACGCATCTAAAGGTACGAATCTTCAACTCCTTAAATGGTCCAAGGAAAGCAGTCCAAAAGAGTGCATATCATATTAAGCAGGTTCTCAATTAATAGATGATATATTTTTCTAAAACATCAGCCAACAGGATTAATTTTCTTTATCTATCACGTTACACTCGCGTCAATCATACTAATATTAGTTAGAAATCGGGTGATTGCGAGGTAAAAATACAGATAATGTTTAGAAATACATTTGATAATAAAAATTAACGGTAAAAAACTACGACGTTTCGAAGTCTGCATGACCTCATTATCAAGTAAAATGTTAAAACTGATGTAAAATTGTAGCTCAGAGATTATATACAAATAAAATGTGATAACTTCATTAGAATAATGAGCGTTCATTGTTATTGGTGTTTAGCATGTCAGATCATTATTCTAATGAAGTTATCACATTTTATTTGTATATAATCTCTGAGCTACAATTTTACATCAGTTTTAACATTTTACTTGATAATGAGGTCATGCAGACTTCGAAACGTCGTAGTTTTTTACCGTTAATTTTTATTATCAAAAATACAGATACCATTTTTACTTCGCAAGTGAACTCTGCTCTTAACTACGGCTTGGTATGGGGCGTTTTCTTCGAAAGGTATACAGGAAATATTGTTCTGTATTTGTGATAAGTGCTTAAGAGTTACGATATTGTTTTTAATTGCAGTTTGTTATCTTAACACTTTTTCCTTCCCACAATTTCAGCAAGCGAAAGTCATCGATGTGCATGGAAAAACTTCCAGCAGCGGTACAATTGCCTAAAATGATAGATAAATTCTGCAAAATATTAATTGATGACAGGCATAATTAATAATTAATAACTGATGACAGGAACTTGCCGGCTCTATATTGTTAGTGAAGTTCATTGAACAAACATCTTAGCCGCAAGAACCTTCGAACAAACTTTAATTTGGCGGAGCTATCTGCCAAATAAGTTTTAATTTTGTAAATAGCAAGGATATTAGTCATTTTTCTTCAGAAATGCTTGTATTTTACCTTTTCTCGGTATTGGGCTACCGCAGTTTGCCCTCACCCCCCTAAATTAGACTTGTGCTGCTGAGGTTCCGGAGGGTATGGGACCCCGCGTAAGTTTTATTCCCCGAGTTGTCTCCTCCCGCTCCAAATTTGAATCGAATATCCACTATTCTTTTACCATATAACCGTTTGAATTCTTAAAACAGTTGAAAGGAAACAATAAGTAAGGAAAATAAGGAAAAATGGGAAAGAAAAAGCACATTAATTTATTGTTAATTTTGTTTTCCTTCTTGGCGTCAAGTTTTGTTAGAAACCGCAGCTCGCTGCACGTGACCAAATAAGCGAGGACTACAGCTTGTTCAAGGCTGAGTGCAAGTGTCTCTTTTATCCTTGAACTGCCGGTTTTACATGAAAGATAAAGCTTTGCTCTTGGATATCATTAACAAGACAACGATGGGGGTGACAAGAAGACTATGTTTGAGGACTCTGGAATACACGAAATGCAAATTTGAATAAAATAAACTTTTACATTATTTAGGCCGTTTTACGTCGAGGAAAATATTAACTAACTGATCGAGTCATAATTTCCGTTTCACCTGTTAAATAATTACGTGCTTCCTTCAAACGGTTCTTTACCTCACTTTGTGAATCATTTGGTGGTTTCCAAATTCACGTTACCGCATGGTAAACTCCGCTTATAGCCAAGGCCAAGTATGCAGCTATACAGGAACTATTTTTATGTATTTGTGGTAACATGTTCTGTGGCAGATGCTTCAAACGGTATGTCAAGAGGCAGTGACTGTAAATATCGAGAATTGCTGGCCAGGCTAAAACAATCGAAAATTCTGATAATTTGCCTGGAAAACTCCTTTAGGGAGATATATTCAAAACAAAGATTTCAAAGTTTGACAAATAAAATGTGTCCGAGGAAATGGGGAAAAACGAAAATTCGGGTTTTTACCTAATTAATTATGCAAAAAATACAGTAAAATTGGGTAACTTTTAGCGTGCTAGTACTAAAGGAGGATGTTTCGTAAGAAAGCGGAAGAATTTTTACTTCAAAGATAATTAATGTGACTTTTATATGTGGCATTTTAAGGAGTTTGGTTTAATTTTAAAATTTACATGATTTTTTAACTAAGTGCTGTCAAATGCTTGTTCTAAAACAGCGAAAAATCGACCAGCTTCAAACCTTCAAAACGTGTCTTGGTATGTGTGGCATCATGTCAAACTACATGCTGGCACAAAGTTTGGTCCTTCTACTAAAATAATGTGCAGTAAAAAATTTGGCTAAGTCAGAAACGTGCCGGCAAAACATAAAGCTTTGCGACACACTGTGGCCAGAGGTTACGAATTTGCATGATGCAAATCAGTAGTAGAAATCGTACCGCCTAACGGTTCTGGTGTAGGAAGGGTTCTTTTGACGGCTTCAACATAAAATGTACAAGAGTAATGACCAGTATTTAATAGCATTTAATTCTTTTTCAAGCCAATGAGGTTTTCGTTTTTTATCTCGATACTGTCTTGAGAAAAAGCAAAATGTTTTAATTGCGTGACAATTGTCACGTTGGATTAAAGGTGAAGTTGCCGAGTAAAGCGGACACGATCCTTTATTTCGTCAAAACTCTATTCTAAAGCATCCAGTCCTATATATCTCGTTTTAAATTATTTGTATAAACTCTTTAATGAGTCTTTATCGAACAACATCTCGCCGGCCTGATCCTGTTTGACTTCAGGCTGACTGCCAAGTGCGGTTCGAAGGGGACTTTTTCATTTCCGGTTTGCGCCTTTAATACGGGGACCGCGGAGCTATGGGGTTGAGTGGGCTGTAGCCCTACCAAGAACAATTTATTATTATCATTATTATTTATTTCAATCTTTTTAATTAAAAAAAAGTTGACAAATTTTTCCAAGGACTGAAACGCGTTTCCGGTGATTTCAGAAGCTATGATTTCAGATCATGCTTCATTATAGTTAGAAACTGGAAAGAGAATATAACGTAAAGTTTACCATTTGTTCCTTCCAAAGAGATGCATTTGCCGGGGCCTTTATCAAATGTCTGCCACACCCTCATTCCACCAGGATAAAATCTGAAGTTGTTCAGTAAACTGATGTCATTAATCTTCTTTTGCGTGGGGGGAAAGTTTCGCGTTCCCCAAGACTGTCTAACACTAGTCACTTCACGAATCCCAGAACCTTGCACCACAAGCCCCCCCCCCCCCCCCCCAAGAAGAGAAGCAAAGCTACAGAATGATATCGTTTTCTTTTATGCTCTGTGAAAAACCTCGCACGTGTTTACCTTTAAGAAAAAGACCGTGATTACATCATAGAGAATTATCGCCCAGACTGCAACACGGTATAATTGTTACCGTGACATAAGTCCTTTTTATCAATTTTTGTGACAGAAATGTGGCCCTTTTTCCGAAAAAGATAAGAGTAAATAGAATAAAAAATAGTTGGGCTGTTATCTTAGGTGAAAAACTACACAGCAGAAGCTTGCGGTGTTGCGTGACTGTTTACTCGCACAACATTTTTCAAGATATGCAAGATATTTCAAAAGAAATATTATCGCAGTTGCAGAAAACGTAGCTATTTAAGTAAGAATAATGTCGATGATAAACACCTAGTCAGCAAAAATGGTGAAATATACAGCGGCCCTTATCTATAGTTAGGTGTAGGTAGTGCTGTTGAAATAGCGAGCCAACAATAACAAAGTCTTTTGCAATTCAAATTAACAGAAAATTTCGTATCTACACATCAATTTACAGCCCTCTTCAGCAATGTCTATGGATTTTTTATTGTATAATTTCATATCATTTCCATATCAAATAATTGTTTTAACCATCTTTGACTATCTTCTTTCCTTCGTAGCTCTCAAGTACGATTTCTAGAACTGATTTGTATCATGTAAATTCATGACCTTGGCCACATTGCGTCGTAAACTCTTGTATTTTGCCGGCACTTTTCCGCATTACCCAAATCTTTTATCTCATATTACTTTAGTATAAGGACCAAACTTTGTGCCAGCATGCATTTTGACATGATTTCTCACATACCAAGACGCGTTTTGAAGGCTTGAAGTTGCTCGAATTTTCGCTTTTTGCAACAAGTGTTTGAGAGGACTTTGTTAAAAATCTTGTAATTTTTAAAATTAAACCAAAGCTCCTAAAAGTGCCATAAATAAAAATCAATTGAATTATATTTTCAAGTAAAAACATCCCCGATTTCTTACGAAACATCCTCCTTCAGTACTAGCACACTAAAGTTGCTCAATTTTACTGTATTTTTTGCATAATTAATTAGGTAAAAACCCGAATTTTCGTTTTTCCCCATTTTCTTGGAAACATTTGATTTTTCAGACTTTGAAATATTTTTTTCTCATATATCTCCCTAAAAGGTTTTTCCAGGAAAATTATCAGAATTTTCGATTTTTCAGCCTGGCCAGCGATCCTCGATATTTTCGGTCATGGGCTCTTAAGTGTGCAAGAATTCTTAAGCAAGTGCTTACAAGTTACGAAACTTTTTTCGGAATTGTAGTTTGTTATTTTAACACTTTCTTTTTCTCTTCAATTTCAACAAACAGAAGTTCTCGATGTGAGTGGAAAGACATTCAGTCGCGGTACCGAGAGAGGACTGGCCTATGCCAACTTCAAGGCTCACAAGTTTTCGTACCTGAACATCACCCGCATTGCTTCAGATTATGTTATGGAAGCCATTGAGTGTGGACTGTCTTGTGTCAACATACCTTCATGCTTCTCCTTCAACCTGGCTACTCTTCAAGATATCATTGGCAAAATGCTTTGTGAATTACTTCCTTCGGACATCTACAACAACTCAGACAGGTTTGTTGCCAGTCAGAGTCACCACCACTTTAGTATCATGGTAAGTTCGAAATCGCAATATTCTAAACAAAAATTTTAGAAAGTAAGATTGCCTCTGCGTAAAATAAATTTTCTATGCATAGCCTTTTAAGAGACTTCTTCTATCAACGAGAGGGACTTTTCCTGTCAATATTAGAGTCTTGACTTGCACGATCAATTTTGGACCACTGTAACATTTGGAATTTTTCTGTCCATGTGCCTCAAATACTTTTCAGATCGTGTTCGAGTGGTGTAAATTAGGTGATGCAAGAACTCTATTATCAAGAAAATCTTTCCGATTTTTGAGGAGGCCCTTAGTTGAGAAGAAACAAAGAGAAAAAGCGGGGACAATTCGGTTTTGGTTATCTTGAGATCAATGTTAGAAATATAGTATCACTCGATAGGAATTGTTCTCCTCCCAGAAACTTTTTATTCATTGTTTTTCTTCTTTTCTGTGCCGTGGCCGCTAATCTGTATAAATGGAAAAAACAAAAAACAAAAAACAAACAAATGTGTGTGATTCGAATTTTTTTGGTCACTTTTGTTAATCCCCTTTCACTCCCATTCTATGCATGTGAGGCTTTCACTGCGCTGTAGCTTTGTCCTTTACCCGTTTAGTCTCCATGCATCAGTTGGCCGTGTCAGAACAATGGGACATGCGCTGCACAGTACGAGAAGAACAGCTATGTGTGTGTTTGCGGGAAAGGATACACCGGGAAACATTGCGAAATGGGTAAGAAATCGTAGACTTTATCAGCTAAGACCGGAATTTCATGTGCACAGTGTTGGCATTCAATATTTAGGTATGTAACTTCAAAACGTTACTAGTATAGCAGAGAAGACGATTGGAACGCACAGGAGAGATCACAGTTTAATTAAATGAGGTACGTAATCAAAATTACAAGCGAAAATAAAGAGATTGGTGTGAAATCACAGAAAAAAAGGGCGAAGTAGAGGTTGAAGATTGTGAAGTTAGGATTGATGGTTGTAGCTGAGTTTGTGTTGCTGAATTTATGTGGCTGAGTTTGTGTGGTTTGAACCAAAAGAAAATACAGCAGAAACCAAACTATGAAAATGTCCCTGAGAAATGTAACACTAACCTAATTAACAACGAAGCGGTCAAAAAGTCAACTGAAAGCAAGAAATAAATCTATGTGGTACCAAAAAGCGAAATATCTTAAAGGTAAAATAAAGAAAGACTTACTTCGGTTTAGCTCCTAATGATTGTAGGTAACTCGCCGATAGCAGATGATTTGTGAATAGCAGACAAAATTTGGCAGTATCAACAGCAACTTATAGCGAGGAAATATGAAATGCAATATCTAGTATATGTGCTTAAGTGAAACTGATTGAAATAAGAAACTTATTAAGTGATTATCATTAACCAACGAAGAAATAATAGACCAGAACAAACATAACAGAAAGCTACACGAGCTACCTGTTCCGAAACTAACAAGTACATCGCCCTCAACAATTCACAGAGTAACACTTAGTATTCATGGCAAGGTTATTTGGAAAGATATAATTCAAGCTGTAACCAATTGTCTTAACTAATCAATTCATATTGCTGAATCAAATCCAACTTTCTCTCCCGTTACTGTTGTTGAGCCAAAGAATGCAGATGGGCTAAATATTGACAATGGGCACTTGGATGAAATTGATTGTGTTTCCACAGAAGAAAGTAGAGCTTTGGAGTTAACAAAAAAAGCAAATGTGCTTAAATGCAGATGAAAACAATCCGGTTAATAACAGTAAGAAACATAAAGCTTACAAAGAAGTCTACACGAGGGGATACATGAGAAAGAGGAGAGCTGATGAGATGTTTAAAAAAAGTGAGAATGGTAAAATGCTGCAAAGCAGCTGCATTAATGGCGAAACAACTGGGGACAAAAAACACCTGGCTGCCAGAAAAAGAAAACTGATTCCAGAACATTTCAGAGAAACTGAGCAACGCTCCTTAAGAAAACAAATAGCAATAAATCCAGAACGCATAAGGGAAATTAACAAACAGACCATAACAAAACCAAAAACAAACAACCTTGAGTGCATAAGGAAAACAGTATATGACTCCGTGCACGCCTAGTCATGCATTTAAACGCACTGCATGCTGGCCACCTTAGAGCTTTAAGGAAGGGGGAGACAGATCATATCTTCTTTAATTGTTACTGACGCGACATGCAAAATTCTGAAAGACGTGAATCGTTTTAGACTCAGTACTGTTGCTCCAGTCGTTAGAACAGCAAAATCGCTTGCCCAAGATCAGGGAGTTGATTATTACTGTAAGATTTTGTCTGTCAAAGGCATTATTGATTCGATTCATCTGTCCTAAGCGCGGTATGCAGTTGGATGCTGTCGAAGCGACGTGGTTATTATAGGCCGAACTTCTAAGTCCTTCACTGATGCAAGAGTGTAACATTCTTCCGAGTAACATTTGGCGAAAGTTTGTCACTTAGGAGTTCATACTACCATATACATACGTACCATACTTTGGAGTTTATACTAGCTAAGTTTTATGAAGGATTATAAGGGGTTGATTTCTGAAAGCCAACTTACTAATTTTGCATAAATCCTCACTAAGTTAAACAATTGTATTTGGCTGATCTTTAGAAAGATAAATTTGGATTCAAACAAACTGTGGGCGTGTAATGATAGGTTATTGCTCCAAACACGACACAAAGTTATCTTTGGTGCATCTCTACACATCTCTTCATTATTCGGCTCCTTCTTTCAGGAGATATCGCTGACCGACTGTTTTAAACTGAGTTGTGCTTGAAGTTTTCCAATTAGACTCTTTAGCTGCTGTTTGTCTCTCGAGAGTTCAAATTGAAAATTTTCGCTGAGGAAGGTAAGAAAACAAATTTATGTGGTCTTTGAGGAAGATAGAGCTGTAGGTCGGTCATTTACGTTCTTTATCGACGGAAAATTACACAAGAAATATATATCATATGCAGTGACAAATCTCAGATTCAATCTTAAAAATTGCTGAGTGCCCAAACATAGGAAGAGGCAAAACCGAAAGCGCTTGTTTATCTTATTTCTAAGCAAGTAAGTAAGAACTTTATAGAAGTGTCAATAACTCTAGCGTAAGAAATACACTAATGGGGGACACCTAACTGCAATTAAGTAACTAATTGTAAACATTATGCTAAAAAAAGAAAATCTTAACAATTGAGTCATAAGTTGTCAATTATTACATAAAAAAAACAGTCTCTACAGGTTCTGTCGAGCAGAATTGTGAATTTGAACGGTTTGATAAGCTTTTTGAAGATGCCCGAAGATTCAGACGTTCGAATATATGCATCTAATTTGGATCAAATAACAGGGCCTAAGTAGGTAAGGCTGTGTTTCCCATAAGGAACAGTCCGAAATCTAGGAATGACGAAGTCATGATTTCTAAGAAAATAGAGAGAGTTGGCAACGACGAGTAAGTTCGCAACATCGCCCAGAATTCAGTGACATATTTGGGACTTTCATTGAAACACTGGCGCTAAATTTAAAAGCTTATTAGAAAATGATTGTCAAACAATAAAGGAAAAGGGCTGAAAATGTCGAGGAAGGCTTACGTTCTATTCGTTTACCGATAAACTACTTTTCAAATCCTACTTTTACCATATGGCTTTTAAAGAAGAAAGTTTAATTGAACAATGTATCATTCTCACTTTGCTCTTGCGCTTTCAGAAGAGGTCGCAAATTTGCTTTGAAAACTGACTGTTAGCATCCTGCTTGTATGAGAAGTCGATCTCTGCGCACTTTCAGGCGTAATTTATCTTCACTCAATTGCTAGATTTCTCTTTTACCATACGGCTATTCTTATTTGACATTCTAGAAAGCGCAATAGAAATTTTCAAGGGATTTCAAACTGGGTAGTCGCAAAATGCGACACAAAGATACGTTTCCTACATAGTAAACAAGGCGAACAAAGTGTTAGGTATAATTAGGCGATCACTTGGAAACGTTAATCGGTATGCGTTTTCTTGCCTCTTTAAGTCGTTAGTAACACCTATACTCGAATATGCTGCCTCCGTCTGGAGCCCCTACCAAAGAAAGAATATCGAATCCTTGGAAAAAGTCCAAAGAAGGGCATCTCGGTTGGTGTTAAAGCAAAGGAGAAATGAGCTATGAAGACTGCTGCAGCTTTTTTAATTGGCAAACTTTGGAGAAACGTAAACAGTTTTTATCCAGATCTATTTATTCTGCTTTTAAAGCACTGCACCAGCAAGCTCCAATCTATTTTCAAGACCTTATCACTCACTACTCACCTTCTAGATCGCTTCGATCATCCTCCATGAGGTTGTTTATCAATCTAATACAGTATTTTACTACTTTTGAAATAAAACTCTAAATCTGACGGGCTCTCATCCTGCTTTAACAGATGTGGATAAGTGTCAGACGGAATCAATCTCTTGCCATTTGAACGCCCAGTGTGTCAATACAATTGGTTCATATGACTGTAGATGTTCGCCCGGTTCACCCTGCTCAGGTAAATTCTAAAGAGAAAAAAGAATAAGACCGGTAACAGAAAAACACAATTACAAAGGTGTTTTTGTACAAGCAAATTAAAACGTTAACTTCAAATTTTCTTGTTGTAACAACCCTAACTTGGACGTAATATTTGAAAAACATGGGGAATGTCTCTTGAGAAAAATCACTGGATCAGTTCCCCAGTATTTGCTGGGGCATTTTCGGAAAGGATATGATTATTCAGCCTAAAAAGATGATACGATCGTCGTTGAGGCAGCTTAGTCTCTAAAACCAATTAGTCGTATCTTTTATTCACGCATCACTTTAATTACGTTACTTACGCAGCAACTATCCTTTTAATCGGCGGTGGAGCAAACTACGGACGCGTAGAAGTTTATCACAACGGGACGTGGGGCACAGTGTGCGATGATGGTTGGGATGTCAAGGACGCCAATGTGGTTTGCCGACAGCTTGGCTTTTCCAATGCATCACAGGCTCCTCATAGCGCTATTTACGGTCAGGGGTCTGGTCCAATCTGGATGGATGATGTCAACTGCCAAGGAGAAGAGACAATGTTGTCTCATTGTCGGTTCAGTGGCTGGGAAAGCCATAACTGTGGCCATCATGAGGATGCAAGTGTGGTTTGTAACGCATAGATTGGTCGCAAATATTCTCGTGATATTGCACTGCACGACCTTACTGCAAAATGCTCACATTGACATTATAGTGGCTTTAAGTTTCTGGGCGGAACACGATCACACTAAAATGTAGTATCAGATATTACCGTCAAAAAGGCGAATTAAGAGAGCACTTAGCTTATTTTAACTTGTGAATCCATCACGTAAAAATATAACTAGATTAAAATCAATCGGTATAAAAAATGTGGTATGACGGGATGAAAAAAAAATCAAAACAAAACAAAAACAGAAGTTGGGCCCCAATTGTAATGTAGCTCCCAACTCCACATAACATACACTAAAATCATGTCAAAGTGTGATAGTTAAATAGCGAGAGTTTACAATCTTTTGTAGATAGGTAAAAGTACACAGGAGGACTATAAGTCATTAGTAGTTAGGCGTGTTTTCAAAGTAATGAATGAATCACTTGCTTTGATACTAGATGGTAACGAGTTTCATTTGAATACGTGTTTCTAAAAATCCTGTGCGCAATCATAACCTCTACGTACTGAAAGATTAACAGTATTTCTGGTCCTTTTTTTTTGTGAAACGCAAGCCTAATATGTAGGATCTACACTTAAAGGGAAGAGACTGAAAGAAAACTTAGCTTATAAACGTAGGTTAAGCTTTTACATGTTATCTGTATTGTGATGTCGGTCCAGTACAGGAACTGCAATTATTTAGCGTATATAGTGATTCGTAACTTCCCAAGAAGACTCATTGCGGGCAACAGCGAGATACTAGCTGTAGCTAGACAGATTGTAATAGGCAGCGAAGAAGTGTTGGAATAGATCTCATAATGGTGAGCATGGTTATCAGTCTTTTTTTGTGCACGACGATTAGCCTTTTAAATCTTACGTTGATTGGAAACTACCTTTTTTACTCATGTTACTGGGCCAACAAGGCTAATTGCATCGATAAAAGCGAATGGCAGTTATTTTTGCCAACTAATGAAGGCCTCTGAAGAAAGTTATTGGATAAGATTAAAACTAAGCTTCTTCTTATAGTTTTAACTTTGAAAGGTTAACGCAGAGTTGTATGTTGTTCACTTGTTTCAGTTCGGTAAAATAGTTACTGTATGTGTTATCATAAAAACAATTAAATGTGACTGTGGACCATTTTTTTCGTAGTTCCATGTTTGAAATCGCAATTTTTTTTCTTGGCAGACACCTTGATGAAGTGATACTCCAAACTTTAGCCAAAAAGTGGCTACCTATGAAGGCTGAATAAATTATAAGTTACCCTGATGGCGCTTAGTTACTTCGACCAGCTTTCATTCCCCGCTGGTTGCCGGTTTGTTTGCTTAACTTGAGAGGCGCCATTTGGGCTTTATTTGTGTTACTACGGAAGCAGACAGAAAGATTCCACTATTCTTTTTTGTTTAAAGGCTGATAGTTTCGAAAGAAACTGTTTGGGGCTATGTCGGTGGGGGTAACGAAATAATTTGGATATATCAACATAGTTGAAATGGTAAATTTCTTTCTTTGTTTTGTTAAAACGCTGCAGTATTTCTTGAAAATATACATAGAACTGGAATTTGTCATCTGAAGGGAGTTCACCTCAGTTTCGAAAGAAACTGTTTGGGGCTGCGTCGGTGGGGGTAACGAATTAATTTGGATATATCAACAAAGTTGAAATGACGTATGGTGCACGATCCTTCGCAGTAGATAGCACTATTTATGCAATAGCGAAAATCAGACCTCAAAAAAAAAAATTTAATACCGCAGTTCAAAGTATATGAACTTCATATATTCATTGTATCTGATTTATCATCACGGGTCTATTACGAATCAACCTAACGGCCTGCTCCCAGTTGGCTTGTTAGCTCAATTGGTAGAGCGCTGCACTAGTATAGTTTAACCACACTAGTATAGTTTAACCGCCTCCCAGTTAGCCCAATGGATAGAGCGCTGGACTGTTGTGAGGGAGGTCGAGGGTTCGAGCCCGGGCCGGACCAACACTCTGGGTCTTAAAATAATTGAGAAGAATTTTCTGCCTTTCTATCACATCAAGAAATGGTTAGATATTCTATTCTTCTCGGATAGGGACGAATAAATGGAGGTCCCGTCTCCTGCAGGGTTGGGGTAGGAGACGTTAATTTCCCACACACGAGATTACTGTCTGATGGATGTCCTCCCCTGGGGTGGGATGGGTGGGATATTGGGCGCACTTAATTTGGAGCCTCGCTCTGTTGTGGGACCCTCACCATACTCTGGTGAAAGTGATTAAATGAAATTAAGTATCGCAGAGGTCAGTGGTTCGAATTCCGTACAGGCCTGAATTTTTTCAGGTCTGATTTTCGCTATTGCATAAATAGCGCTATCTACTGCGAAGGATCGTGCATCATACGTATTTAATACCGCCGTTCAAAATATATGAACTTCATATATTCATTGTATCTGATTTATCATCACGGGTTTATTATGAATTAACTTAACGGCCTGCTCCCAGTTGGCTTGTTAGCTCAATTGGTAGAGCGCTGCACTAGTATCGCAGAGGTCAGTGGTTTGAATCCCGTACAGGCCTGATTTTTTTTTTTCAGGTCTGATTTTCACTATTGCATAAATAGCGCTATCTACTGCGAAGGATCGTGCATCATACGTATTTAATACCGCAGTTCAAAATATATGAACTTCATATATTCATTGTAACCAAAGTTGAAATGGTAAGTTTCTTTTTTTGTTTTGTTAAAACGCTGCAGTATTTCTTGAAAATATGCATAGAACTGGAATTTGTCATCTGAAGAGAGTGGACCTCGAAAGAGTGGTAAGTTGCATCATCTTGAGTTGTTTCGACACCTTGGCCATAATGGCGGAAAATCCGATGGAGGTCTGAGACTGGTTATGAATAATCTCACGAAAGCGAGGCCACCCGGGCAACACATATGGCGTCTGACTCGAATACAAACTCACAATTCCTCGAGCTTTTTCACTGAAAATGACATTCCTGGAGTTTCCTTGGGAGGAAGAAATCCCTCACAATTGAAGACTGAGTACTTGACAATCTGGTTGAAGAGCAGAGGTGACACAGCGAAAGGTTTAAAGACAAAAGCAGAGCTTGTGAAAAGGTTAGTTTCGAGCACAAGATGCATACTTCGAGATGTTTTGATTGCTTGAGAAAATTGTCAATTGTGATTCCTTACACTTAAATTGACCTAAGATCTTAAACTCTAGGGTCTTTGAATACATCGAGAGTGGAAAGGATAAAAACATCATTGATCCTGATCCCAACAATCTTTATTCTAAACGAATACAACTACGCTCGACAACCAACACAAGTTCACACTCCACCGCTAAACGACATGTTCCCGTCAAGTTCCCAGAATCTCATGATGTGGGGCTACTCACCTCAGAAGATGCCTCTGTTTACTACAGCGGAATGAAACAATCATATAACACGTTCTGGCGGTCTAGATAGTTGTAGATTTTCATTAAAACAGTGTTGTTAGGAAACGAAGTGTAGAAGGACACAGCAGAATTGTCGGCGCGAAATCTTTCAATGGCAAAAAGTCTACTTTTTAAACATTCATTCTTCTTTGAAATGTTTTCTATTTCCCTTTGGAGCTCTTCTATTCTCATTTAATTTTGTTTCACAAGTGCGACAATACTCTGATCAGTCTGAATGCATGCCTCCTTCGACTCGACCAAATCGGTCTGAGTTTCGACATCTTTTCTTTTTGCCTCATTTTCGACGTTGTTTTCATTAGATTCTACAGTTATAATTTTACTCTCTAGCTGTTCATTGATTTATCATTTACGCTGCTTTTTGTGCACACCGTGAATAAAGCACTGGATGATTGATGAGTAGTTGCTTGACTAATGAGTCTTTGAGGTGGAGGCGTCCTTTTTCACGGCAAAGTACGCCACTGAAATACCGAAGGTACAGCATTGGTTTGAAGGCATATTTTGCCTGCAATAGTTTTCTTCGAGTCTTTCTTTTCAAAATGTTGCGAGAAGACCATGGTCGAGTCGAAGACTTTGAAGTTTTTTCCTTCCTCACGACGGATTGCATGAAGTCATTGCTTTCTCGCGAGTTTTCTTTGGGAAACTTGAAGTAAGATATATTTGAAACATTTTCGTCGCGATATCACCTAGTAATAGATAAAGGAACACAGCAGTGGCATGGCATTGTACATAACTTGAGCCTTAGCTATACTAGTAGTCGATCCTTTAAGAAATAAAGCTTTTTGGATCGATGAATTGCGCCAGAAACTTTTGGACAAGCGCTCACAAGTGCACAAATCCATGCCCGGGTGGCCTCGTCCCCATGCACTAGTTTTAGTCTTCACTCGGCCGCCGCCATTATGGCAAAGACAGCTTCTCTTTAGGTATATCTTTCCTTGTTAGGAATTTGATACAGGAAATGACTAAGGCGCAAAACGATTTACAAAAGACATAAAAAAATTTCATTCTCTAGAATATGGTTATATCATTTGTTATATCTTAAAAATATTGGAGTAACCAGAACTGTCAGAATACTATGCATTCTAAAATTCATTTTCAGTGTATCCTTCGGTAGAAATTTTTTTCCTTTAGCAGCCCCCTTCTGATAATTATTTGACAGATTTTACTCTTTGTTGATCAGAAAACAGACTGTTAAGACTTACCGCTCTAAGTTGTCCAGAGCGGGTCTCACCCAGACGATCACAATACAAGATAATACATCGTTAGATCGTTTTTAAACCTTTCGCCACATTCACTAGTTAACTCAAAACATGCATTTGTTCTTAACTCAGCTAGGCCATTATGCAGGTATTACCGGGCCCAAAGTGTGCAGTATTCAAGTGAAAAGCATCCAAACGTAAAGTCATCGTCAGGAAGCCTTGATTCAGCTACTAAGAAAAGGAAAACGCTGATTTAAAGGTAGTGTTGAGATTGAAAATATAGCGTTGATTTTTTCTTTGTTATTGCATTTTTTCAAGTTCGTTTGTTGCCATCAAAATGTTTATCCTCTGTGAAATTCGTTTATGCAGAAAGAGTGGCACTCTTCAATTCTATCACTTACGATGTTAAATTCATAACTGAAAAAAAAAGAAACATGTGGGAACATTGCAACTGCAGCGATGTTTCAGCGAAATTTGACGAAGGTTGCTAACACTCATTCATTCGTTCATTCATTTATTCGCACTATTTCAAGAGGTCACCGTAGAATATATAAGAAACAGTAAATTACATGAATAATCTAAAGTAAAATGTGCACAGTGACCAAAGGAGCGTAAGGTTTCGAGTTGGCCATTGTCACGTTTAATTAACTGGTGTATCTTAACATTTACACAAGACTTACTTTACTTTAATTCTATATTTACACTAACCAAGGTATTTATACACTATTAATATTGTAAACAAAGAGAAAAGAGAAATAACTAAACAAGTAAATAAATAAATAAAAATTAAATTAAGTTAAAAGAAGGAAAAAGATTAAAAAAAATGAGAAATAAAAAGAAAGAATGAGGCGATTAATGCTAATTATGTAGGGTAAATAAAGTAAGGTATGATTTGTTATTTCCTACAGTTTAGGAGCAAGAGAAATAAGTTATTTATTTAATCGCTTTCACCATACTTACAATACTAAAAGGACTAAAATATACATATGAACAAGACACAGAAGAGAGCGGAGGACAAGGGTGTGGGACACACAACAGAGCGAGGCTCCAAATTAAGTGTGCCCTTACGAGAAATACAGAAATACTAACTATGTAAACAATAGACAGTATAAAAAGTATATAAAAAGTATATAAAATGACAAAAGAAAAAAAGAAAACGATAGGAATAAATCCCTCATGAGGCCGATAGAAAGTCCTAATAGCAGCAGTTACCAACTAATAGAAGATCACGTTACCTACTGCATTTGCAGCAGATCGACTTCCAGGTGTTGAAGTTAGTGACGTCATAGTTTGTACGAAAAGCAGCCGAATAGCGTTGGAGTACGTGAGATTTAAACTGATTGAGAGAACTAATAATACGAGTGGATACAGGTAAGGTATTCCAGAGTTTAGCGACACGATTAAAGTAACTAAATTGAAAAAGCTTTGCACGGCACTTAGGAATTAGTACGTCTTGATCAGAGCTATGATGAGTAAGACGGGTGCCTTTGGGCCTGACATAATCAGCTATGGGTAAGGTGTAGTGGCGAGCGCGACGCTTGAAATAGAAAATTAAGTCTTATACTTCGTGCCAGTATGTTAACGGAAGCAGGTTGAGGCGAGAAAGGCGCTCATGATAAGAAATATCCTCTTGCCAGTGCGTGTTTAAGATGAATTTTGTTGCCCTGCGTTGAAGACTTTCTATTTTTTTTATGCCACCGATCGAACTGGGAGCCCATATATCGCTAGCATAGCCAATATGTGATCTTACAAACGTGAGATATAGTAATTTCCTATGATCTGTAGTGAATGACGAAAGACTGTTGCGTCGCAAGAATGCAAGCATCCTATTGGCCTTAGCTAATATAGTGTTGATGTGAGTGTCCCATGTGAGGTCCGAAGAGATAGACACTCCGAGGTCTTTTACTTGAGTAACGTGATTAAGTGAGATGTTGTTCAACTTGTAATCGTAGCGAAGTGGGTAGCGCTTACGTGTGACGATTAGTACCTCACATTTAGGTGTTAAACTTTAGGTGCCAATTATCACTCCAGCCCTGCAGACTGTCCAGGTCTTTTTGGCGTGACTCAGTCCTGTAGACTATCAATGACACTGGAACATTTTGAGTCATCGGCGAAGAGTGCGATATGATTCTGTATCACCGGCGGGAGGTCGTTCACATAAACTAAGAAAAGCAGAGGACCAAGGATACTGCCTTGAGGGACTCATGATGGAACTGGGGAACGACTAGAAGTGAAACCTTGGACTAAGCACTGCTGACCACGTCCATCTAGATAACTCTCAAACCACTGCAGAAGTTTCCCGCTGACACCGTATTGGGAGAGTTTCAGAAACAACCCTTGGTGGGAAACACTGTCGAAAGCCTTTGCGAGATCCAGATACACTATGTCCGACTGCAGGCCCTTATCAAGAGACTGGCCAATCTCCTGATAGAACGTTAGAAGCTGGGTGACTGTAGATCGACCCTGAAGAAAATCGTACTGTGCATTGTCAAACAAAGAACAAAGAAAATCATTAAAGTGCTTGAGTATACATCGTTCTAATATTTTGGACACAACGCATAGTAGAGAGATAGGTCTGTAGTTAGTAACGTCCTCCTTTTTCCCTTTCTAATAAACAGGAACGACAAGTGCGTTTTTCCATTCAATGGATAGTTTACCCTCGCAAGAGATGAATTAAAAAGGGCGCAGAGATTATTTACTCTACTTGCTTGTTTTAATTTTGTCTTTATCTTTGCAGTCAAAGAAACAGTGACCATAAAAGAAGATCTAGAGTGGCTATTGCAAGAGATCACTGAAGGCTGAAAACCACTTGGACGTCGTCTTGGCATCAAAGAAGCAACGCTTACGGCGATTCACATGGAGAATGAGGAATACACTGAAAAGCATACAGAATGTTATTGCACTGGAAACAGAAAGAAGGTTTAGCTGCAACATTTGGGGTCATGTATAATGCTTCGTGCCATTAATCTGTAAAACGAAAAGATAGCCGGAAGAACTTCCCAGCCAAATGGATGAGGTTACTGAGAAGCTTTTTTCGGTCTTTTAGAACTACGCTATTAATTAAGAAATTCTAAGCGTGCAGTGTGCACCCATCGAGTTATGGATGCACGCGGGAGGCTGCTAAACACTGAATAAGCGTAAGACGTGGAAGGGCCTCTTGAGTGGTTAGCAAACCTCCCACGTGTCGACAAATGCAACCATAACTCGATGGTTGCACGCTGCACGCTAACCATTTCTTAGATAACAGTCAGAACCACGAGTAACCTCAGAACGCGCGTTTTGTAAAGCTATGTATTATGTTTTTTAGTATGTAAGCTAAAACAGAGGATAATGTCAAAGGCGCACTCCGACTGGCTATTCGAACTCTGAAGTCACTTTGCTATTCACCTTTGCGCATCTCACGCCCGAAAATATTGCAAACGTTTCTCATTCATTCATCTTTATTTATTTGAGCAGGTTGAGTTAATGGCAGCAATTTGCTGGTGTGGACCTACTATCTTCTCCACCCATCCCACCCCAGGGGAGGACATCCACCACACAGTAATCTCGTGCGTGGGAAATTAACGACTCCTACCTCTAATCCTGTAAGAGGCGGGGCTTACGGTTTATTCGTCCTTATCTGAGAACACTAGAATCTCTATCCGTTTCTTGATATTATGGAAAGGTAGCAAATTCTCCTCTGTTACTTTAAGACCGTGAGTAGTGGTCCGGCTGGGCCTTCCGCACAACACAATCCGGCGCTTTAACCAATTGAGCTAACGGTGGGGGGGGGGGGGGGGAGGAGGGGACGGCGGGAATAAATGAGTAGAAATCATATTTTTGTGCCATGTTATCTCACTGTTTTAGTATATACTAACAAAAATATTGACATAAACCTACAGGGCAGGCGCAATTTGGGCGAGCGAGCGCTCGGTAATTTTTAGGGAAAAATGGCCGCCATCTTCTATTTTAACAGCAGGGGAAGGCAGGAAGGAGGCAGGGAAGTGAATATTACCCTTCACCCGCCCTCTACCCCCACTGTCCACTCTGACTCCAAATCAGAAAACGTGTTCGGATAAACGATCACGAACTTATAACCTTAACTCGACCTGGTAAGACACCTGCACTGACGGTTGCTATTCACCTTAGTGCCACAGCTGGCTAGCGGTGCATGATTACCTCGACTCTTCACGACTTAGTAAATATCCACTCCTAACACCGCCACTTCGGCGGAGCTTACTACAGGGACTTTTTTCGAGTACTGCACTCAAAAATGAAACATATTCTTAAGTTATATTTCGACTCAATATCTCACCGTTCAGCGAAAGAGTAAAACATTTTTGAAGTTTTATGTTTGTTCCTCAAAATCGTTTCACACTTTGGCCGCGGTATTAAGCGTCCCCGCTCTCCTCTGAAAAATTCTTCGAAACCTTGACTTCTAATCGAGGTAGGGTTCAATAATAGTAAAAACTTGAATGAATTATATAGACTTAGCCAACCCTTTAAGGCGGACCTCCATTTGATTTAATTTCCAGCCCCTTCACTTATTGAAACTCCTCTACACCGGCTGTCGACGAGGTCATATCCAAGACAACCTAGGGATCAGTCCAGCAGGGGAAAATGATGAGATCTGGAACAAAGGGACGATGTTCTCATTACTTGCAAAGTCGGTCAGCGGTATTTCCAAGCTGCTGAGGATTTTCGTTGATGTTCATAATGTTTTGAACGGATTTTTGATAATTGGAAATGTCTTTTTCTTTAGATGTATTGTATGCTGTCAGTATCGGTTGAGACGATATTTTAGCGAGAATGACTGTTAATTTCGGTTCGGAGAAACGAGCAAAATTGAAAGAAACGACAGTAAAAAAATTCGAGCTAAGATGTCATCGGTCGATTGCACGGTATTGATGTGAGAACAGTTTGATAACCGATGTTGACCTTTATTCGTATTCAGTTGGAATAAAAGTACTCATCGATAGTTAAAAAGAAACGGAAGAGTACAGTGTACTACTGCCATTGTTCCAGTCTTTCGAGCTTTAGACTAAGGTAACCTCTTTTCAAACATTGAAAGTGTCAAAACTCCAGTGCGGGACAGGCCTGGGGTTTCTGCACCATGGTGGGCTGCCAAGCTCACGGTTGGTAAATATGAGACGGTCAGCATTCTTCGAATTCGTTCGGTCGCTGAGTCTGGCACTGATCATAGTGAGGAAGCTGTGTTCATGATTTCAGCATCGATTTTCTTAGAAAAGTTGAAGGGATGGAACACAAGCATCTCATCGATCAAAAACTCTCTCCAGTTTAGAGAGATGATCAGTAGTTTGGCGTTTATTCCACTGGAAGTGGAGGAGCCGTGGAGTTGAAAGCCTTGTCTCCCTTTCTACTCTTAACGACCTCAGGCCAAAAGAAATTTCGTAGATAAACGCCTCAAATGGCCCATGAAAGCAAAAAGTACCACAAATGAGTCGATTAACATTTCCTTTAGCTTTATTGAGATATTCGGACCGAAATGTAAATTAGATGTGCAATTTTCAGAGCTTTGTTCATAACCCTCCAAGTTTTTTTTTTATATTTGCGTATGAGTTTGTTCATCTCATTTCGACAATTATGAACCAAGAAAACATAGTATGATCTACTTCTGATGGGACAAATACGGTCCACGACCAGTGTACGTCGCTGTTTTTGTGAATCTTTGCCTCTTGCGCTTAAAAATTCACTGCGCTAGACGACAGTATTTTGATGCGGTTTTTTGTAGTTTGTAAGCTGCGAACATTTCATCATTCACGCAGATGCTCGAAGAAGGAAAAGACGAAGAGAAGAGGCACAGAATAGGGAGAAATTGAGAGCTTATTAACTTTCCTTAAGCAATAATATATATTTTATGGAATTCGAGTTGCTCTTTTTAAACTTAAGGTTCCACGCCGCGACGATATCTAGGTTATAGAAATAGGATTAACTGAGCTTTTTCTATTTGTTAGGATAAAGATTGGTGCATAGTTTGTAAGCAATTTCCTATTCCTGCCTTTATTCCTATTCGAAAGTTTACTTGTGCCAAATCATAGTAAAAAAGGAATCAAATATTGAACTCTTGCCACGCTGGGATGTTAATTTAGAAGTGGCTGAATGTCACCTTTTGCTACAACATGCCCTTGTCATTAAGCATGCGTGAGTTTTATTTCCAGAAACTAAGGTCTGAGATAAAAAACGGCGCGAAAAAGGCTGAAATTGTTTTCCGTGGTGCTTCTACATGATGGCTTGAGCAGCAGAAGCCTGTTTTGACGTTTTATAACCAAAACCGAAGCAACGAAAACAGATAATCCGGAGAAAGATACGAGTTTCTCACCGTCTGAGGCTAGTGTCACCTTCTTCTAAAGAGTACAAGACCTTGTTACGTTTGTTTTAAAACATACTCGACCTAAATGCAGGTTTGCACGTCTCTGATTTTTTCGACGGCGAGTTGTTAAGGCCCGTGCAAACGCTCGCAACATTGTTGGGCCCAACATGTTGCGAGCGTTTGTATACCATGTTGTGTTGTTGCGACTTGTTGGAAGTTGTTGGATGAAGTTTGAGACTGGTCAAACTTTAAAGCCAACAAGTGCCAACATTTCTATTGTTTCGTAGTCATCGAAGCGTGGTCGAACATTGTTGCGTTCGTTTGCACAGCACATCGAACAATGTTGCGTCGGCGCAAGCGCACTGCATGCCACATATCCATTGTGATTTCAAAACACAAATACCTGCGAACAAGAAATCAACATGGCATTGGAAATGGAAAACGTGAATGAGGAATTAACAGCAACCAAAGGCAGAAAGAAAGCGACTAGTGAGGGGAAAGACAGAGGAAGAACTAGAAGGTAGACGGAGCCGGAAATCGATCAACTAATCGATCTTCTTGAGGAAAAAGATTGCTTGTGGGATGTGAACAAAAAGGACTACCACGTGCGAAACAAATGCGAAAGAGCTTTCGAAGAGATGAAAGACATTCTGGACATTGACGTTGCAGAAAGTTCTTTTGTATTCTCATCTAAAGACCCAACATGTTGTGACTTGTTGCGAACGTTTGCACACATCCGCTAACATCACGCAACAAGAGACAACAATGTTGGCCCAACAATGTTGCGTGTTGTTTCAAGCGTTTGCACGGGCCTTTAGCATCTGAAACAATTACGAATAAAATCGCGGACATTCTCGATCGCTGCGATCACGACTATATAGGATCACAAAATGAGAACAAGTTCTTGATGCATATTTTTATTCGAGCAGCTCGGATTTTTCAGAAGCTAAAAATTAGAGACTACTCTCATTTTATGGAACAAAATTTTATTTGTGATCTTTCACTTGTTGACTGGAGTACCACATTGACTAAACATTCCGCTAATCCGAAGAAAGCCTTCTCCTCGTTTTATAACAAACTAGAGAAACTTATTTAACATACATGCCTCCCTTAAGGCAAAAAGCAATCCTCAAAGCAATTCTCAAAACCTTAGTTAAGTAGGGGCTTGATTAAATCTATGAAAGTTAAAGATACTTTCCTAGTCTCAGGCGATTTCCGAAAATATAAGTTGTACAGAAACAAATTATCTGGTCTCGTACGACATAGTAGAAGGATATACTATTGCAAATTCTTTAATGAAACCTACACAACACGAAGAATTCTTGGGCTGGTATTAAACAACTTTTGAATGGACAAAAGAGAACTTCCAAACCCGTAACAGTACTTAAAAGACCTGTTACCGGTGAAGTTACTACTCTTGATTCTGAACTTCCAAACGTTTTGAATAACTATTTCTCTTCTATCGGGGAAAGTTGGCAAAAAATGTTCCCTCCTCTACGTAGCGTTTCAGCGAATATTTACATCATGGTCGTTATATTAATTCTTTCTCAGTTTTTCGATCCTGTCACTCAGTCTGAAATAGAGCGTGAGATTTTGTCCGGCATTGCCTCATGATAAATCACATGGATTATGTTCTTGCCCAACTCGTCTGATCAACTCGTCTGATCTTAGGCCAACTTCTTGCTGATTTAATTAACATCTCTGTGAGGTGTGGTGTTCACCCACCTCAACTGAAGCATGCCAAAGTCGCCCCTGTCTACAAGTCTGATGACGACAAAGAGTCCGGGAACGACAGGCCCATTTCTTTGCTTTCAGTATTCAACTGTATCTTTTAAAAAGTAAGCATGTGATGAGCATGTATGGCGGCCACACGTGTAGAGCAACGTTCGACAAATATCAGAATTTATCGGTATTACCTCTTCAAATTGGTAGTGATGTTAATCTCTATGTGGTTTGTTTATCAACACATATCTTTTTTGCTACGAAAAATCGGCTGATGTGACTTTACTACCCGTCAATTCAGACGCAGGGGTTGCAAGTCGACTTTGCACCCTGTTAGGCACAAGTAGAAGAAGAAGGTTCACTACATCACGTAGACCTTACAGCGTCGCTGGTACAAGCTCCTTTCAACTACATCTAAAGTCCGGAGACATCCATCCTAATCCAGGACCACGAAGAAACAAATCTACTACTCCGAAACATCCCTGCGGCGAATGTCAACAAACGGTGAGAAATAACCAAGACGCCATATTGTGTTCCGAATGCAAAACACGGTTCCACGCTAAATGCATCAACATGGAAAGCCTATTTTCCAGTATTACCTGGTGAACTATAATCTTGACTGAACATGTCTTCTCTGCTCCCTGCCGAAATGTGGAAACTCCTTTTTTGATCAGAGCACTGAGGAGCCAATACTTGAGTTGTCCTATGCAAGTACGGACAGCGAGCAGGAATATGCTGATGCTGACTCTTTGCCCGATCCATTACAAAGAACAAAGAAGGCTCGTAAAATTCTTCTCATTCATTTGAACGTTAACAGTCTTCAAAATAAATTGGAGGAAGTTGGATTACTAATCAAGGAAACAAAAGCTCAAGTTTTCTTCCTCACCGAGACCAAGATCGATAGCACATATCCGCATTCGCAGTTTGCACAACGTGGCAATAATATATTCAGAAACGATCGAAAAAAGGAAGGAGGCTGCGTAATGGCGTATATTTCAGACAAACTACCTTCCAAACGGCTGGGATTGCCAAGCAAATTTACCACGATCGAGTCTCTGGTAATTCAATCCAAATTTGGTCGACACGATGTAGTTATTGTGGGAATATACAGACTACCCAAGCCAATTGGAAACAATTACCATGGCACCCTCGAAAAAGACGTCAACGACCATATGTTATGGGCTTCAGCTGAAAAATCATTGTTGGTGATAAGAGGCGACCTAAACCTCGACAGACTCCGACCGCTTTCGAGGGAAGGGAAGACACACACGGCCTAACTTGTGTCATAACGAGACCAACAAGGATTACTAACAACAGCCAAACTCTAATAGATGTTATCTTGACCAATAAGTCTGAACTATTTATGGATTGTGGTGTCTGTGAGGTAGGAATAGGTGATCATGCACTGGTATATGGACTCTTGAAAGAACGAAACGGCTTTCACGAAAGCAAGGTCCGGACTGTAAGAAGCTACAAAGAACTGAACGAACAACAACTGCGTATGGACTTATACATAGCTCCGTGGCACGGAAGTATACCATCTTCGATTCAATCGACGACCAATATTCATATTGGCACACCCTCCTGTTCAGCATTGCTAATGATCATGCCCCGCTGAAAAAAATTAGAGTGCGTGCAAAGGACATGCGTACCTCCATACCTTTATTTTATCTGTACGAGGTACAGATAAAATAAAGTCCGTCGGAATAAACAGGTGAAAAACTTATATATATAACAGACAGAAGGTTAAGCCAAGAGGAAAACCTTAGTTGTCGCTATCATTACAGATATAAACAAACCTAGGTGCTGTTTGGAGATGAAACCAGATCGTCCGGGTGTTCAAAGTGAGTCGCGTCATTCAGTTCGCATCTGGTGATTGGCGGGGAATCGCTGGATTCTAATATGTTATAGCTGACACAGTTAGGCTCCATGAAACATATAGCCCCACAGAAGTCCTGTGTGATGACTCCAGGAACCCCTATCGCGTGTTTAAGCAGCCGATGACCTCTGAAAGCGAGGGCCGCTCTGAAATCCAGTTGGCGACACTGGTCTAAAGAAGGCAAAGAGGAATAACATCTTTCTTAAAAGGATTAACGCGCAAGGAGAGAAGTTTATACCTTTGGCTTAAAGGGAATATTCTATTTGATAAGGATGCCTAACTTTGTTAGTAGAGCGGGTACTAGGAAAGGGATGGCGGAAGATGGATTGGTAACAGAAACTGTAATCGACGTAATAAAACAGCATATAGATGAAAATCGACAAAGAAAAAGCATAACATGACGTTTGAATTACATCCTCTCATCATTATCAAAATTGAAAGGGATTAGCATAATTATTAACAATATTATAATATTATTTGCTAATTGTACAGCAATGTAAGGTACAGAAATTGTTGACATTAATGAGACAAAGTTTGAAAGTAAGCTTGATGTTCAATAAATTATAAATTTCGCCCTTGTGAAGTCTGAGTGGGTGTTATGAATAGACAAATAGATGAATAAACATTAAACCTTATCGAACGAGAATAAACACTTTACAATCATACACTTGCAAATTCATGGCCCTCCCTAGATTACATGGTCTTCTATGAATCGGTTCACATGTACTAAAAAAAAAAAAATAGAAGCCATCACTAAATCATGACTACGATATTGAGATTTGATCTATTAGTAAAAGTCTGGTCTCTTCTTTTTCTATTTGCTTTCTAGGGTACTTCTTTAGAACTACGAAATTCTCGCACAGGTTCGCTGTTCTCAGACAGTGTTCATATTCTATAATGTTTTTCGATTTTAGAATGTCTATGTACCTCTATACAGTGTGTTGTGTTGGTCACGGTGGCTGCAAATGTAAACGATATGGTTTACTTCACAAAAATCACATCCTGGTGTTCACCCAAGAGGGGCTTTAAGTTTTTCTGATTTTTCTTCTTTTGAAATGAATATCGAGATTTATCCTGAAATAAATTAAAACTATCTTTTTAATTTTTTTTTCTTCTTCTGAGACTTAAGAAGAATTGCAACAGTCTCTGCCTTGAAAGAGATTTGTTCCATTTTGTAAATCTTACTATGTCCTTAACACGTCCCCCTCTGTATCTCGTAAGCTATGCGATGATTTGGGTACAGCTTTTCAACCACTTTGCAGAGGTCACCAAACTTTTGACATGGTACTGGTTTGAATTATAAATTATTATAAATAATTGATGGGTGATTTTTCAGCTCTCCACCTGTCAAACCGTGGAAAGATGCAAATTTTTGGAAGAATTAACGCCTCTAAACAGGAGTTTTTAGTGTCAAGACGAACAATTTAGCATCCAAGATCTAGGATCTAGATCAGAGAAAAACATTAGTGGGCAGCTTCTATGAAAGTCCTAGAGTTTTTTCAAGTTCATTATGTCAGTTTAGAGTACAAATAATGATATCATAAAAATGAACTCGGTTGTCTTTCGAGATGATTGCGTTCCTTTTAGAATTTCAGTCTCTCGATACCTCAAGGACATTTCTTTGGTTTATCGAAACTTATTCCTTGTAAATAAATTGAAGTGATGAATCGTTCAAGTTTCTTTAATAAAGAGCTATCTCTAAATTTAGATCAAGGTGAATGCGATGAAAGTTCACGCGACGAAAAGCTTCCATTGACAGTTGGACCGTTTTTACAATTTTATATATTTGTTTCTGATGCTTGTCGACTATCACTATCTAAACGACAGTTTAAGGAGTACTGACTTTCGGGCGAGATATTTGAAATTTTCTAATTATTTCTTTTGTATAAATAGGCTGAGCGAAAATGGACGAATAGCTCGCTAATTCACTGTCGCACTGTCTCACGCAATGATGGTACAATTTTTTTTCTGCGTAAAAGCATTCCAACAAGCTGTAATGATCTTTTCATTTATAATTTGCTTCAGACTCTTAACAAATTGTTGTCACTGCCCGCCGCGACTAGCCTGTGCTACTTGCGGGCAATGTCAATTATGTAAGGTTTTTCTTTTTAGTCATTGTAACCCTCCATCCTAATGCGAAATAAATTGTTGTTTTTGTTGTTGTAGTGGTTGTTACAAAGGGAGTCCAACATGAAACTAGGTCGAAGTTATAGCCTAACCTTTATGATCATTATATCCCAAGCGCGTACTTAAAAACAGCTTGAGTGAGGCATATCACACCTGTCTTTAAAGATCTACGTGTCTCTATAATAGCTTTATAAACATTTTTACCTCTGTTTAAAAAGATAGAACATTTTGATAACCCGGGAATTTTGGTATTTGTCACGATTGAACGTTCACGATGAGTTACTTTCGTTTACACCCGCTTCAAATGCATTACAAGATAAGATTTTCAGACTCCCTTAATATTAATCAAAACAGTCTATCCGCCATATTCACACTCTACAGCATACATCAGACAGCATAGCAGAATGAAGGTACCAAAAGACAGGATGCGAGATATGTTGCTAAAATACTCTGCCAAATTACCAAATTGCAAAACCGAGCACCTCGTAACTTCCATGCAAGACCCTTCTCGCCTTGAGCAACTGAAGACCCAGCGTGATATAACACGTTCACAATTGACGTTGATGAAGAAGAGAGCTATTTGCATATACGTAAATTCACTTTAGGCATTGCATTAAGTAATTGTTTTTGCAAGCGTCAGGCGCCTTATGGAGATATTCCTTCAGTCACCGTTTTGATGTGTACTTTAAACGACGTTTGTTCTTTTTATGAACCAGTTCCTTGGGATAAAGCTTCAAAGAAGTTTCCAAAGGGATATAATAATAAATTCTTACAATGGATACTAGCAACAAGACAAAGTGAGACATTTGAGTTGCAAAGAGATTTCCTTGGGTTTGTTGACAATACTCTTGTAAGCATTTTGCTATTCTTTGAACTTCAAGGCAACATGAAGCCCCTAAGAATAAGCAGGCAATAAAATAAAGTTTTTAAACTCGAATAAAACGCCCTCGAGTGCTTGATTGACCGTTCGGTGAATTGTGTCAGCTTTTCCAAAAACAAAAACTACGACATTTTTATCGTGTCGAAAAAAGAAGAAAAAAGAAAAAACCGACGGAAATTGGAATTAGAGTGTATTTGAGAGGGATGATGAGCTAAAGCAGGAATTCTTGTACAAATTCAAATGAATTCTGTAGGGGATCTAAGGGGCAACGGCTTACGAGTGTTCGTTTCTTATTTTTTTTTTTTGTCTATTTCTATCGAAATAATCGATGAAAATGCCCCTGTGCCCTGCTTGGCAGGGACTTCACACCACGGGACATTGAACACTTCGATTGTTACCATCGACATCATTTCTGATTATTTTCATTGTTATTTTTAGAATCAGTCAGTTATCGTAAAACATTCTTCTGTCAGGCAAACAAGACCTAAATTTGCTAATGTTTCGCGTGATATATTTCCTGGCAATAGTCACTTTTACGAAAACATGATACATTTCTGAAACGCATCACAAATATTTCAAAGCAACATTTGCCTAAAATGACGGATAAACTCTGCAAAATATGCCAAGGTGGCCTCTTAGTAATTGATGACAGGAACTTACCTGTTCTATATTGTTAGTGAAGTTCATTGACAAAGCATCTTAGCCGCAAAAAAACCTTCAAACAAACCTTAATTTTGTGGAGCTATCCGCCAAATAAGTTTTAATTTTGTAAAGAGCAATGACGTTAGTAATTTTTTTTAAGAAATGCTTGTATGGGACCATTTCTTGGTATTAAGCAGCCTCAATTTGCCCTCATCCCCCTTAAATTAGACTTGTGCCCCTGTGCTCCGGAAGGTAAGGGACCTCGTGCAAGTTTTATTCCCTGAATTGCCTTCTCTCTCTTCAAATTTAAATCGAATATCCACTATTGTTTTATTATGTAACCCTTTGAATTCTTAAGACAGCTGAAAGGAAGCAATGGATAAAATAACATTTGTGTTTTTAACATGTTTTTTTCGAAGAATACAAGTAAGATGAGTTAAACAATCGACGCTGTTTGGTATATTAATCAATGACAGCCATTTAATGAATCATCATATCATCAGGAAAAACTGGGTCTAGTGCACGCAGTCGAGGCTCAACACGAAGCTTTCAAATAAACTTTTCGAGAGATGACTGTGAGATGATAACCACTGTCTTTTGAAACACAATTAACCAAGACTAGTCGGGCACAACTGTAAATATTTCTTGAAGGAACTTATGATGAGAGAAGCAATGTGAATTAAAATAGTTAGACCGGAGGAAAAAGTAGGAATAATGTTTAAAAAAATACTGAGGAAAAGTAGAAAAGAAAAAGTACTTTAATTTAATGTAGTCTTGCTTTTCTTTTTGACGTCAAGTTTCGTCAGAAACCGCAACTCGATGCACGTGACCAAATAAGCGAGGATTACAGCTTGTTCGAGGCTGAGTTCACGTGTCTTTTAACCTTGAACTGTAGGTTTTACATGAAAGATAAAGCTCTGCTCTTGGATATCATTAAGAAGGCAATGATGGGGGTAACAAGAAGACTATGTTCGAGGACTCTGCAATACACGAAATGCAAATTTGAATAAAATAAACACTAAATTATTTAGGCCGTTTGACGTCAAGGAAAATATTAACGAACTGATCGAGTTATTTCCGTTTCACCTGTTAAATAATTACGTGCTTCCTTCAAATGGTTCTTGAACTAACTTTGTAAACCATTTGGTGGCTTCCAAATTCACATAACCGCATAGTTAACTCCGCTTATAGCCAAGGCCAAGTATGCAGCTATACAAGAACTATTTTTATGTGGTAACATGCTTTCTTGTGGTAACATGTTCTGTGGCAGATGCTTCAAACAGTATGTTGAGTATGCAAGAATTCTTTAGCAAGTGCTTACGAGTTACGATATTTTTTTCGGAATTGTATTTTATTATTTTAATATTTTTCTCTCCCTTCAATTTCAACAAACAAAAGTTCTCGATGTGAGTGGAAAGACTTTCAGCCGCGGTACCAAAAGCGCACTGGCCTTTGCCAAGTTTAAGGCTCACAAGTTTTCGTACCTGAACATCACCAACATTGCTTCAGTATATGTTATGAAAGGCAGCGATTGTGGACTGGCTTGTATCAACATACCTTCATGCTTCTCCTTCAATCTGGCTATATTTCAAGATATCATGGGCAAATTGCTTTGTGAATTACTTCCTTCGGACATCTACAACAACTCGGACAGGTTTGTCGCCAGTCAGAGTCACCACTACTTCAGTATCATGGTAAGCTCGAAGTCGCAGTATTCTAAACAGCAATTTTCCAAAATGGGGTCGACTTAATTAGATAAAATAAATTTTCTTAGCACAACTTTTTTAAGACACCTGCTATCGACGGGAAGCACTTTTCCTACCCGTTGGCAAGATTAAAGAGGCCATGACTTCATCAACAAACTTGAAACACTATAGTAACGGAAACCTCTCTAACCATGAACCTGAAATACTTTTCAATCCCGCTCGAGTAACATAAAATGAATTCATGCACAATATTTGTTACAAAGACAATTTTTCCAATTTTTGAGAAGGCCCTTGGGTTGGAAGAAAAAGATAAAGAGAGAAAGCTAAAAAAATCGTTCTTGGTTATTCTGAGGTCACTACTAAAAAAGCAGTATTACTCGATTTGAACTGTTCTCCTCTCAGTAACTTTTTATTAATCGTTTTTCTTCTTTTAAGTGCTGGGGCTGTCATGCAAGTTGTATGAGTAAAAAACATGTGTTACTCGACTACTTTTCTTCACCCACTCTGTTTTGTTTATCCATTCTCACTCCATGCTATGCATGGGAGGCTTTTACTAATTTGAAGTTTTGTCCTTCACCTGTTTAGTCCCCATGCCTCAGTTGGCCCTGTAAGAACGGTGGAACGTGCGTTGTACAGTACGAGAAGAACAGCTATGTGTGCGTTTGTGGAAAAGGATACACTGGGAAACATTGCGAAATGGGTAAGAAATCGTAAAGTTTATCAGCTAAGAACTTTTTCTTTCCACCTGAAGGGAGCTTTGTCAACATTGTGCATACCGCTATGTTTCTCATCTCCTAATTATGGCTATCAAACAAAATAAAAAAAACTAAAGGAAATTTGAAGAGTTCATCAGAAAGGCTTGATGAAAGAGTCACAAAGCACTGAGAATTAATTTTTCTTCTTTTACCCCCACTGGAGTAAACTGTCGGATCCATATTTGGTGACGATTTATCCCTTAGTCCCCGATTTTGGCAGCAGGTGCTACTTGATATTAGTTTAACGTTAAATTAGAGTAAAGAGACTTTTTGAAAGGACAGTTTCGACAGGAAGGTTTTGCGAATTGACCAAGTGCATTATGTGTAATTTATAAGTGATCTAAGATAATTCTTGGAGCACCTATCTGATTATTGCCTAACAGTTTAACAAAGCAAATGCAATGCACAAACTAATTTGTCGATATCGTTTTAGTTAGAGATGGCCCAATTATTCAATACATAATTCAGTTTAAAAATATAGAAGAAACTCCTAACAAGTGATGATGAATGTAGTCTGCAGTGCAGGCGTCTTATTAAGGCGAATTAAGGCTAGAAGCTCGTGATCCTTTATTCGAACGCAATGTTCGATTAGAGTCAGAGTGGACGGGGAGGGGCAGGGGACGGGGAAACGGCCTCTCTCCTTATTTTAGACTGTCACTCACTCCCCTGGTACAAAGTAATTTCTCTCCCCAGCCTTCCGCTGCCATTAAATTCTGAGATGGTGGCCATTTTTCGCTAAAAAATACTGAGCACTCACTGGCCTAAATTACGCCTGCTCTGCAGGTTGTGATCAATAAGATTGTATATTTCAGCGACATTTGTGACACCCTCTGACTAATTTTATTTTGGTTTTTTCTCTTTGATCTTGTGTAGAAGTTAAAAAAGTTTATGTCTTTCTCTTTCCATATATTTAGACATCGATGAATGTGCCGAGGGCTCACACTCTTGCGACATCAGTGCTCATTGTGCTAATACTGTGGGATCCTATGGATGCAACTGTAAGCCAACATATTATGAAAATGGGAAAACTGCAAACAAATTTTTGGTTTGATTTATGCTCTTTAAATAGTAAATACACTTAGCTACAAATTATTTGTGGACCAATAATCGCAGGTGATGATAATTTACGTACTTTTTCCTACTAATCTTTAAGCAGTGTATGGACAGCTTCTAAAATGCCACGGTTCAGAATTTTAGTCTCACATCGTTTATGACGAAAGTGCCGCTTTCGAACGTTTTCAAGTGGTCTTAAAATCTTTGAATATATTTCCGAGATATTCATCTAGAAACTTCAATTCTGCTTAAATTAAAATGATCTTTCAATGTCCTTATCTAACGAGACCCTAGACACCAAATATTTCGATAGCAAGAGCATAGCAACGATTTCCAACCACAAATAATTTCTGTTCAACTTCTCATTTTCTGGGTTGAAAAAGTAAAAGAACTGCATGTAACTATTTGGGAAATGCTGCAAATTTATCTACTGGGTAAAATATTTGTCAGTTTTAGCTTTCACCCATCATAGTTATTGTTTTGATTTCACAACAGCTCTGGCTGCTTCTAGTATTCTCAGCGGCCTTGACGGTGACCAATACCTAGGAGTGCTGGTATCATATCTGAGTCCAGTTCTCATGGATCCGGGCCGCAGTGTATTTGTAAAATGCTGGCACGCCAAGACAGACGGATGGGCTGCAGCGACATTTCACAATAACTGTGATGGAAAAGGACCCACAGTGACAGTTATCCGGGTCAACTCTTCCATATTTGGAGGATATACGAACGTGTCTTGGCATAGTAAGTATTCAAGCTGGTTCATGAAGAAGACCACAAGTTTGTTCTTTCCAAAGTGACAACTGCCAAGGGTGGATTAGATCTTATTTAAGTCACTGAGGGGAAACAACGTCACCAAGTTAAACGTTTTCATGCGGTTTGCGTTAATTTGAAATTCACAAATATCAACGTTGCTATTCGTCCAGTCTTCAAGCGCGTCATTTAAATAAACATTGACGTCATTGTTGGTGAAAAAAAAAAGAAAAAAAAGACTACGTGGACAGCTGTCAGCATTTTGAACCTCGCCTTCTTCACCGTACTAACCTTGTCTCAGTGTCAAAGAAAAAATCTCGATTACAACAAGTATATCGTGCTTTCCGAGATGAACAGACCCAACTTCGAAGTAGTCTCCAATAAATATTTAATAAATACTGCAGTTAACAGTGCATTTATGAAGGATTTTCCAAGACCGTACATGTCTAATGAGAAAATCGCAAAACATTAACCTTATAATGCCATTTGCTATGCCACACCCACTACTTTAAACTTCAATCCTTTACGGAATGAGGTCAACATATTTGTGAAAATCATTCGATTTCCAGGGGAAAAAGTTGGTTTTTGAGCGTTTTCCATATTGCCGGTAATAACGGGACGGGGGGGTGGGGAGGGGGGGGGGGAAGAAGATTTCTCAGCCAGCTAAAACAAGTTCAGCCAGCATTAAAGAAATTTGGTGATCGTGAGAGAGCCAAGTACAGTTTCGCTTTTTATCTCCGTTCCCTTTCCTCGTTCCTCTTTGCTTGATCCTTGCCAAGGATCGTGCCTAAGTTTTTTTTTCGGCCAATTCATCGTAACATCTATTTTTCACCAACAGGCGATAATCCATGCCGTCACTCTCCAACCAGCAAAGCTTTCATCTTCTCACTAAACAACATCAATGGATATGCTCCCGTCAAACTCGCTAAATACAGCAATACTCCCAGTGCTATGTATGGCTGTTCCGATTCTGGACCAACGTTTGGTGATAGTACTTCCCTGCACGACATCTATATATCTAGTGACGCCGTAAACAACCAAAATTCGTACACCCACTGTGGACACACGTACACCGTTCCACCAGAATATTCCCGCCATAGCAACTGCCCATTTTTTGCCGGTAGCTATCAGTTTTCTCCTACTGACATCGAAGTCTTCTATGAAAAGTTATCCTGATGAAAATTCTGTTTCTATAACCGTCCTAAGGAGATCCATCTGCAGATAACTAGGTAAACTGATGTAATCGCTTTCCTTTGCACTCCATCATAAACAGTTCTTTTCTAGGACTGCGATGTGCTTCTGAATTCGTTTTTAAGATAACGTTTCAAATAATAACAGTGAATCTGCATTTCCACTGTATACAAAATGAATACATCTTATAATGTCTTTAAAACAATTTTCATTATTTTGTCTTTAATCGCTTTTACATGCTGTTTGCGTCAAAGAAAGGTAATGCCCACAATAAAAGAACAAGTAAGAAGCATCGTTTCATCACATCATTTCATGTTTAATTGATAATCTCTGCCTGAACGTCGATAAAAAATGAAGTAATTCTATCTATTCTATCTTACTAAGTTAATTGAACAATTTTGGGGAGAATATTAGTGGTTTTCTCATATGACTCATTCCTCTTGTTCTTTTTATCTATGAAAACTTTCCAGTTATTCATAACTGTAGAATAAAAGTTATGGGAAAACGACTTCTCTCAAACGGTTGACACCGTTTGCCTTATGATTAATTCAAGCCAGAAGAAAACATTTTAAGGGTGCGACCAGAAAGTGTTATAGAGTCGATCAGCAACAGAAAATTGTGCAGCTCCTCAGGAAAAATCGCGACAAGACTCAGCCTAGAATCTCCTGTCAACGTATAGTTATAAAGCAAATCAGCACTTGAAAACAGCGTTTATTTTTCCACTTTTTATAGCCTAGCTATCTTCTATTTAAGCGTTCACACAAGCGTCCAAAAGACACTCAATAAACTGCAGGTTTCCCATGTACATTATTAAAACACGAAAATGGCCATTTCCGAGTTCTCATTATGATATCCAGGGGCCATTTTTTTCGAAAAATAATATATTAAAACGTGCGCGAGTTATCTGCAAAAACGTTTCTTCGAATCGTTTCTTTAGCCCGATAAACTGTAATAGCCAATGAAAGCATGACACCAATACTGACTCTTAAAGTTTTTTCTAGATGTTTTATTTGTGCAGCTAGATTTGATACCCAATTAATTTCACTCAAAGATCACAACTTCCCTTCTGAATTGTCGCGTCTCAGTTAGTTTATGATTAAATCAAGCCGAAGCGGAACAATTTCTGCCAGACAGTGCATTTCATAATCTTTCCATTGATACTGTAAATAGTTTTAGATGGTTACGCTTTCACATTTTTACCGCGAAGGTCACCCGCGAAGATTAACCGTATCCTTAATTGTTTGCTAAATCTGCTGACTCTCGGATCAGGCCTGTGCATATTTTGTTTCTGCATCAGGTTTCAGAAGAGGAGCTTATCAGATAGCCAACGAATGGTCAAAATTTAAATACCTCTCAGAGGGTCCAGCAGCCTCAGTTTGCCTTCACCCTCCTACAGCAGACTTAAGAGCGGCCGTCCGTAAATATCGCCCGGAGGTGTGCAATATGAAAAAATCGAAAATCCCCAAACTTTGCCAGAATACAGGTCTGGATGAACTATTTCTAGAAAAAAAAACTTTTAGTTCAATTGCATTTTTATTTTCGTGAACGTCGGCAAAATCGGTTTTGTGGCTCTGACCGTCAGCTTCACGAGGTTTAGACAACCATTATTTGAACGTCGCTTGAAAATAAAATAAACGGTAAAAGTGACCAAATCAAATATTTTCCTAATGAAAAGAACACATATTTGTAAACAGTCTGAAGTGTTCTTTGTTGGCTTTCGTTGCAATCTAAATTTTGGGGAGATTTTTGTTTTTTTTTCCAAAATTTCACTCATTTTGGCGGACAAAAAAATGGCAAAAAGAGAGGGTAAAATCGACTTTACGACTTGGGCTTGAAAAAAAGAAAAAGTAAGTTCAACCAAATTTGTTATCGTTTTCATTTTTGGAGTCCTGTCTGGAACATAATATGTTTTGGCATATTTTACAATTTTTTTTACCACTTTCAAGAAAGTCCCCAGATCTGATATTGAAGTTGATCGTCCCTCTCTGTTCCCTCATTTTCTCTTGTCGGATGAAACTTGAGCCCTGAGGGAGTTAAAAACCTTGTAATTAGTTAATCTTTCCTATTGACAAACTATTTAAAGATACTGGCCTTCCACACCTTTAATGGTCTAAAGAAAGCGGTAGGAAGTGTACAAATCATATTAAGCAGGTTCTCAATTGATAAATGATATAAATTTCTGAAACGTCAGCCAACAGGTTTAATTTTCTTTATCATATTATATGTACTAATTTTCGTTAGAAATCAATCGGGGGACTGCAAAGTACAAATGCAGATATCATTTTCACTTCGCATGGTAAACTCCGCCTATGACTAAGGCTAAGTATAGAGTATTTCCTTCGAACGCTAAACAGTAAATATTTCTATGTATTTGTGATAACATTTTGTGTGGCAGATGCTTCGAACGGTATGTGAAGTATGCAAGAATTCTTTAGAAGTGCCAAAGAGTTACGAAATTGTTTTAAATTGCAGTGTGTTATTTTGATACGGTTTTCCTTCCCTCAGTTTCAACAAACAAAAGTAATCGACGTTTGTGGAAAAACCCTCAGTAAATGAATTCGAGTTTAGAGGAGATGAATTCACAGCACGAAAACGCAAATTTACGTCGGCTTAAACGCGACGTAAATGCAACGTAAGTTTAGATTTACGCGACTTTACGCTCACGCAAACGAGCCGTAAAGTTAAGCTTTACGCTACCTTTAATCAATGGCGTAAAGGTGTGTAATGAACACTAAAACGATTGACGTAACGTTGACAGAATTGTCACGTAAAGCCGCTTTTAAACAACAGCGGAAAGGCAGTTTTAAGGTTCTGTAAAAGTAAATTTGCGCTTCTCTATAGAGCATTTTCTGTGGCATAAAGTTAGCGGAATTGTGACGCACGGTCAAATCAGTCACGTTCGTTAGTCGAGAATGAACATTTCGGTCAACTTGACGCACATGAGCTCGGCGTAATCAGCTAAGTCTCATTTGCGCTCTCAGTTTGAGTTCAAATTTCATTTACAGAGTTTTTTTTATGTTTAAGGTGGACGGCCGGGCCCCCGATGAAGGGCGTGTGCAATGCCCGCCGACCAACAGGACTAATCCCACCCATGGCTTGCGTGCAATGCCTTAGGGTTAGGGTCCACCAGAAACGAGGGTCACCAGACGCCAAACTCGCTGGGGAATCGAACCCCACCTCACAGAAACAAAAATTGGGTACACAGAACTAAAACGAACAAGGACAAACAGACCAGTGCAGTACACCAACAAAGGAGACCAGCACATGGACAACAAAACAAATACTCACGAAAGGCTACTGTGCAGTGCACCAACAAAGGAGACCCAGCACAAGCAGCGGACAGACACACTTACAAAGTAGACAGAACGAACGATACTAGCCCAGTGCAGTGCACCAACGAAGGAGACCCAGCCCATGGGTTACGAAACAGATACTAACAATTAGGCTACTGTGCAGTACACCAATGAAGGAGACCCAGCACAAGCAGCACAAAGACACGCTCACTCAAGCAAAAGATCACACGTCACTCAAGCAAAAGAAGAACGAGGCTACTGTGCAGTACACCAATAAAGGAGACCCAGCACGAGCCTAACCGAGACACACTCATTCGAGCAAAAAAGGAAACTAAATAACTACGGGGAGCAGGACTAAATGGAAAAGACAAGGGAGTCGTTTACCACTGAAGCTATGATGCCACGGGCGCCCCACTGACGATGGAAGACGCGACGACGCCTGTCAGACTTGCACCGCCTGAAGGAAATTGGTAAATAAAACTTCAGGCGGGCCTTGATAGAAGCAATCACCGCCACAGCGCCAGGACGAACGTTACGGAAACGGAAATCGTTCCTACTCCGCCAAATACAAAACTTAGAAACATTGAGCAGATAGACAAAGACACGCGGGACAGAAACCAGTTCACTAGAGTTGAAACCAAAGAGGACATGACGTAAAGAGATGGCAGGACACCTAGGAGAGAAGGAAAACAGCAAGGACTGGACCCAGGCGAGAACACTCTGAGCAAGTGGACAGTAGAAGAACAAATGCTTGAGTGACTCGACCGTGGGTCCACAAAAACACGAGAGAGGAACAGATAAACCAAAAGAGGAGAGACGCCGGGCGGTGTACAGGAAGCCGTGCGCAATCTTCCAATTTAGGTCGATGACACGACGGTCAAGATAAAAGAAGGATAGGGCACGCCACGTGGCAGGCCAGTCAAGGTTGGGATAGATGAATAGAAACTTAAGGACACAATAAGGCTGGACCATGTTCTCAGAGAGAAGATATAGGTAGCAAGACTTGGTAGACATAGTAAGAACGGGAGAACAAACAAGAGGGCATGAAGAGCCGTAGACTAAAGAGTTTTTTGACGTGGCGAAGGCCCCGTCGAGCTTACGCCAAGCCAAAACCAGAGCTTGATAGAAGGGCGGCAAGACCCTGAAGTCGAAACTAAAAGGACGAGAAAACACAACAAGAGGAGAGACACCAAACAAAGAGTTAAACCAAAAGGACATGAGAGCGACCCAACTGGATGGGGAGGAGACGAATCTCCTCACCCATTGACCAAGGAGGGCCCTCACCTTGGACTGAATATTAACCACAGAAAAACCACCAAAAAGGGGAGATTGAACCACGGCCGAACGGGAGACAAGCTCAACCTTGCCAGACCAGAAAAACGAGAAAACAAGACGGGAAAGCTTCGCCTCCACCCAGGCCGGCATGTGGATAAGAGAGGCCACATACCAAACCCGGGAGAGGGCGAGAGCGTTAATGACTAGGGCCTTGCCATGAAAAGAGAGAACACGAGAACGCCAAGACTTGAGAACACGGTCCACCGCATTAATGCGAGGACGCCAGTTGTCTTCATCAAGGTTACCGGGGCCGACAAACACCCCCAGCACCTTGAGCTTAGCAGGAGACCAGTCAAAAGGAACCGGGGGGTCCGTACGACCCCGCCAACCACCCAACCAGAGACCCTTGGACTTAGAAAGGTTGATCTTAGATCCAGAAGCTAGTTCAAAAAGCTTGTAAGTCTCAAGGGCAGCCAGAGTGCCAGAATCAGTGGTAAGGATTAAAGATGTATCGTCCGCGTACTGCGAGATGGGAGACAGTACGGGACACCCAGGGAGAGACAGACCCTTGATACGGGGGTCTGCACGGATACTACACGCAAGAACCTCAGACACAAGAACATATAGGAGGGGAGAAAGAGGGCACCCCTGCCGGACACCACGAGAAAGGCTAAAGAAAGGAGTCAGGAACCCATTCACATTGACCGCGCTTTGAACATGAGTATAGAACAAGTCGACCCACGCGACAAAGGAAGGGCCAAAGCCCATGGTGACAAGAGTGGACCGCATGAAGCCCCAATCCACACGGTCAAAAGCCTTCTCTTGATCGAGGGACAGGATGGCGACAGGGGTGCCAGAAGACTCAGTATAGCTGACAACGTCTCTAAGCAGAGCAACATTTTCTCCGATAAAACGGCCAGGGACTCCGCATGTTTGATCTCGGCTGACAACGAGGTGTATTACCCGGAGGAGACGCCCAGCTATGGCACGAGAAGCAAGTTTATAATCCACGTTTAGAAGAGATATGGGCCGCCAATTTTTGGGGTCAAGGCGGTCCCCCTTCTTGAAAGACAGAGTGATGATACCTCTGCGCTGAGAGAGGGAGAGAAAACCAGAGGAAGAGCATTCATTAAGAACAGAAACAAGATCAGAGCCAACCACGTCCCAGAAACGGAGATAGAATTCCATAGGCAGGCCGTCTAAACCAGGTGCCTTGTTACGAGCCATGCCCTTGAGAGCGACGAGGACCTCTGATGATGTAAGAGGGCCCTCACAACTGTTGGCCTGATCTTGAGAGAGAACAGAAGACAAATTTTCAAGAAGAGAAGATTGAACATGAGGGTCAGTAGGTGAGGCTGTATAAAGACTAGAATAGAAGGAACCAAGAGACGCACAGAGATCGGCAGAAGACGAGACGATAGAGCCATCAGGCTCTCTCAGCGCAGAGATATGACGGTCAGCGGAACGTTTTTTCTCGAGACGAAGAAAATACTGCGAGGAAGACTCACCCTCCTCAACCCATCGGACTCTCGCACGCACCTGAGCCCCCCTCGCAGCATGGGAATCAAGCCGGGCAAGCTCAGAACAAGCAGACCGCCAAGGGTCAATGCAGGAAGTAATTCCAGAATCAACTTTGGCCTGAAGATGCTGGACAAGACGTACCAGGGCATCTCTGGATGAAGATGTTGTGCGGGCTTTATTTGCACAAAAGCGGATAGTAAGCCCCTTGATTTTACTTTTCCCACGATCCCACCACTTAGCTAGAGAAGGAAAGCGGGGGATGGCAAGGCGCCAAGCAGACCATTCATCACGGACTAGTTGTCGATAGTCCGGATCGTCGAGGATGGAAGTATTCAGCTTCCAGTAGCCTGGGCCAGGTGGAACGGCATCGGGAACAGACAGAGATAAACACAAACCGCGATGGTCCGAGAACGGACACACATACACGGAACAAGACGACACTGATGGGACCCACGCAAATGGGACCCCAAAAAGGTCAATACGCGACGCTAAACTGCCATTCCACCTGGTCCAGGTGAACCCAGGAGTAGTGGGGTGGAGATAACGCCAGATGTCAATGACGCAGGACGCCTCAAAAAAATGGTTTAGTGTGGGAGAACTATCTCCAGACAAGGAGGCGGGGTCTGGGCCACGCCTATCTCGAGCCCTATCAAATACAGCATTGAAATCTCCAGCAAGGACCGTAGGGATGGAAGGGTCGATCCTTGAATGAAGGCCATCGAAAAACAGGTCTCGTGCAGGGTTGCAATTAGGAGCATAGACACAGACAACTCGGAAAATTTTATCATGAAACGAGAATTCACATTGTAAGAAACGACCATCAGCAGACCAAGACTTTAGAAGGGAGATAGAGGGACGATAGAGAACAACACACCCACAAGAGTGAATAGAACCCGGGGCTAGCACAGACAAGAAACCAGACGAGGAAAACGACGATGAACATTCAGTTAAGGAAACACAATGAGTCTCCTGAAGGCAGATAACATCCACCTTCACCGGGAGAGAGCGCAACCATTGCACGAGACCATCACGCTTCGACCGGTCCCTGATGCCATTGACATTCAAAGTAAGGAGAGACAAAGCCATGAGGAAGAGATGGATGACCCTCATGAAAGCCAGGGCTGGGGCTGGGGTTTCCCCTTCCTACTGGGAAGATTGGGGACAGCCCTCGTACGCTTAGAGACCGTACTCGCCAACTGAGTATGAGAAGGAACCATGACACGTTTCTTAGAGCGTTTCCTGGAGACAACTTCAAAACCGTCCGATGACATGCTCCTCGTGAGAGGAGAGGAGAATTCAGAAATATCAGGAGACTCTGAGCACTGAACAGGGGTAGAGTCCTGAGAGGAGAATTCGGTGATATCATCATCGACATTAGTGACACTTTGGCCAACACTAGTATTAGTGGTACTTTGACCAGACTTAACTATTTTACTGGTACTTTGACCAAACTTAACTAATTTACTGGTACTTTGACCAGACTTAACTATTTCACCGGTACTTTGACCAGACTTAACTAAAGAACTGGTACTTTGACCAGACTTAACATTATCAATAAATAATTCACTGGAATTAACTAAAGTACTGGTACTTTGACCAGACCTAACATTATCAATAACTATAGGACTGGTACTTTGACCAGACATAACACTATCATTAACTAAAGGACCGGTACTTTGACCGGACTCACTATTATTAACTAAACTGGTGTTTTGACCAGCGATACTATTATTAGGAACACTATTTATTTCTGAGGCCTCAGATTGTTTAGGAACGTTATTTAGATTACTGATTTCATTATTACTGGCTTCGCCAGGAGCAGAGATAACCATTTCTTCAGACGGAAGATCAACAGATTCGTTGGGTGGACAAGGAACGTTACCCGGCAGATTTGCCACATCTCCAGAAGAAATGGGCGGGAAATCAGCGGCCGGGGGAACAACATAGGGCGTAGAGCCCCAGACATTTCCGGTACGGCGGGAAGGGCAGTTACGGGCGAGATGACCAGCTTCCCCACATTCCCTGCATTTTCCATTGAAGGGACAGTCAGCAGCTTTATGACCCATGGTTTTGCAGATAGAGCAGAATGGCTTGATACCACGATACCAAATGCGCACAGGGTAACCGTCAATGGTGATTTGTGCGGGGATAGGTTTCTCCATGGACATGGTCAGAATTCGTGATCCAGTAAGAAGATGTGGACGCCCCATGAAAGCCTGACGTTTGCAGAGGAAAACTTTGCCAAAGGTCTTGAAGTCCTCGCACAGGATCGCGTCATCCCCTTCAGCGGGGTAGTGATGGATATAGACGAGCGTGTGTGGACGATCGGAATTGGTGACACTACATTCCACACCATCGAGATTTATAAAACCGGACTCAACAAGACTCGCCATATCGTCAGGATCTTTGAAAGTGAGGCGAATAAGGCCTCCCGGAACGAACTGAACCGCAGATAGTCTATTAAGGTCGATTTCCTTTTCCAACATTTTAAGAACAGCTGGTCTAGGGTGGACCGTAACTGCCGCCGTAGCATGGACAACACAAGTTCTAGCACATATTAACATTTTGAAAAGGAATAGGAAGAGAGAAAAAAAACAAAAAGGAAAGAAAGGAGAGAAAAAGGACTACAACAATTGCCAAAAAAGGCAAAAAAGGCAAAAAACCAACCAAGTTCAGCAAAGCTGAAACCTGGATGGGTTCCCAACAAAGTTCGGCCCCACCAAAAAAAACCAAAAACGAGATGGGTGACCGAAAACAACAAGACAAAAAAGACTGGCGTTCCACTCCCGGCAGGTACTTAGCACAGTCGAATAAATTTGAAAAATGAGAGAATACTTACAAATCCTTTGCCCACGATGAGGTTTCGGACCAACACTTTACCTTGCAAAGATGAAATCCCGCGTCAGGTAAGTAGGGCGCACACTGTTTCGACCTATGTGGGCCTCATCAATCCCGCTCTCTTTCTCTTGTCGGCCGATCACTCATCGTTAACACCCTCAGAATTAGCAAGCTCCTATATCTCTCTACAGTTTTGTGTGTCCCAAAATGGGTCATTTCTAAGGTGAACGCTTTAATCTGGCCATTTGTCTGGGGTTGTCGAATTGAAACAGTGAGCCGAGCGACCTGCCACCAATCTCTTAGCAGTGGCGGTCTCGGCATTTTGAATTTCCTGATCAAAGGTAAATCTCTTAAATTAGCCTCAGTAATTTCTAATCTAGATAATCGCGAATCAAAATCCTTTTATTTGGCGAGATATTTTCTAGGCTCTAGGCTTGCCTCCTGTCGCTCGGAGCGGAGCTCTCTTCGAGATAACTCCACCCCGAGTACACAGATCTTGACGCCCTATTATGAGATTGTTCTCTCGGCGCTCACCACTCTACGTGGGATTCTCTCCCGCACGGAGTGGTGCGATTTTGAGTTTTCTTCCAAGAAATGTTATCGAACTCTCTTGAAGGAAAACTCCACATCTCCAATTCTTCATCGCTTTTGGACTCCCTTCCTTTCGATTGACTTTAATCTTGACAAATTTTGGAATTTAGTGCGAGATGACTTTTCTGAAAATTATAAGAACGACATACTCTGGAAAATTGTACTTCGCGCTATCAAGGTCCGCGATTCTCTAAAGAATTGGGGATATATCGACTCAGATAAGTGCGCCTTCTGTTCCCGTAAAGAAACTATAGATCACTGTTTTCTCAATTGCCCCCGTGTGAAATCCGTATGACCCACTTTTCTCCTATTATCTCCTCTATCCTTGGAACTAGCTTTCTCCCATCCTGTACCTCTGTTTTCTTTTTTCGTTGGACCCCCGCTAGTCCAAAACAAAATCGTATTGCCCGCTTTCTAATTAACACAATTCTGTACATCATCTGGAAATTTCGAAATAAATCTACCTTCCACGATGGGAATGACCCCCCTGAGGGTATAATTCGCTATGCCCTCAGCGAGACCAAAAACAGAATTGCGTGCGACTACTTCCGACTCTCGTTATCTAACTTTAGAAACGCTTGGGAGTCCCCATCAATCTGTACAATTGATGCGGACTTCTATAGAACACTTTTGTAAATAGATTACCTTAAGCTTTAGTTAACATTTGATTTAATCAACTTGGAATTATTTACAACTGAGAATTACCTTTAAACAATCCTAGAGTTACATTAGTATTAGCCTAGGTTAGCCCTAGCCATACCAATATTATAGATTAAGCTTATATTAATATTAGTTTACCTTAGGCTATAGTTAACATTTGATTAAATCAACTTGGAATTATTTACAACTTAGAATTAGCAGATCAGATACAATAAAATATATGAAGTTTAGAATTAGAATTAAACAATCCTAGAGTTACATTAATATTACTCTACGTTAGCCCTAGCCATACCAATATTATCGATTAAGCCTATATTAATATCAGACCTAACTATTTTGGAATTATTTATAACCTTACATTAATATTAGTAATATTTAATACTCGTATAGATTTAAGAACTCTTGAACTTTGGAACTTTGGACTGTTTATTAATAATTAGTTGGGGCCAGGCCCACGTGCGTTAGCTCTTTTACTTTGTAACTTTGGTGGTTTGCTATGAATTAACCCTTTTCAAAACTTAAAAAATCAGACGTGCGATTTTGAGCTCCAAGGATGCGTAAGTGTTTTTTTTTTTTTTTTTTTTTTTTTACTCGAATTACTTGCTTCTTTTTTCGCCCCGTGGGGCTTTTTCTCATTTACTGCTTGGTGGAAAGCTTAAGGAATCATGGAATTTAGCGAACATGATGGAGGAATTATGGATTCTGGTGAATATGATGATGGAATTTTTGAAGATGTCTCGACCGTTGCTGGAGATAATGTTCCTTGGGAAATTCTACATGCTGTTAATGGAGATTCGTACTCTTCACGCGCCACTCGTACGTCTGGAATAAGGAATATTCCGGTTAATGATTTGGTACAGCAAGTTTGGGAGAACGAAAACGGTATACCACAACGACCTAAGACGGCTTTTTTTACGCCGCACAGACAAACCTCTGCTCGCTCCGTTTTCGACGCTTTGGCTCTTTCGAACACCGAGCCGACGGAGATTCAATATTGACAGCGAAAAATGAATGGGGAAGTCGTGGTTACTTTCAAGTCCATGGAAGCGAAGGATAATTTTCTTGGGTTAATTTCTTTGTTAACTGATAGCCAGCATTACGCAGTTCAAGACATTGACAAGCCTTTAACATTTTTAACAGTTTATGACGCGCCCTTTGAATTGTCAGATTTAGCTATCATCAAACGGCTGACACCATTTTGCGAGGTTTTGCATTATCGAAGAGGAAAGCATTCTTATGCTCCAGACGTGTACAACGGCCCAAGACATTATAGGGCTCGGGTTATCAAGCCTATTCCAAGTGTTTTTCGTTTCGGGAAAATACAAATCTATGTAAAGCACAACAATCAACTTCCAACTTGTCGAAGGTGTAGTTGCTCGGGACATTATAGCAACACGTGTCAAAGCCTGGTCATCTAGGCGCTAATTGCGACTATTCTTGGGTTTTCCCAACGGTGCATGGCGCCCCTACGGACGAGTCCGAAATCGTAAACATAGTAGATGAACCACAACACTCTCCCTCTGCTGACGTAAACATTGAGGATGACCAACAGGATTCCTCGTCCATTGATGAAAATCTTCCGCTGTCCTCCTTCTTGCCGCCGCGTGAGTGAGTAGAGTGAGAACTTTATTTTAGCACGATAGGTAAAATCAGCATTGCTGGTGGGGTCGTGCAAACAATAGTTACGAAAAAATAAAATACTTAAACATATGTACAATTTAGAATTAAGACTTAAAAGCTAAGACCTATCAGAAATAGTTGTAGTCGGTATCTCTGTTTTTAGTTATGGCTAAAATTGGTTCAAAATTTAATTTATCTTTGTCAAATTTCCGAAGACAGCGTTTAAAATCTTTCAAGGTTTTAGCCGTTGTTTCCTTGTTCGTTCAACCATTCCATGCAATTGCTCCTCTATAACTTATGGAGTTCCTGATAAAGTTTGTTTCAGGTCTGGGAAGAATAATGTCATCCTTTCTTCTGCGGCCTGATTTCCATTGTGTAAAAAGTTTTTAGAATTCTGTAACGGTGAAACCCTTCGTACATTTGAAGACAAACTCTGTTAGTCGCACTTTGTACATTGTTTCCAGACTGTCCCATCCAGCTCGCGTTAATACATTTTCAGCGCTTGTATCCCATGGCAATCCGTAAACAATTCTCCAAGCCCTTGCATGGAGTTTCTCCAGGTTGTTTAAATGCGTTTTGCTGCACGATCCCCACACTATCAAACCGTATGTGACTGATGGCAGTATCACCTTTGTGTAGAAGTCTTCTACTTGCTTTCGAGGGAGAAACCGCATGCGCCGTAGTAAGCTTAGCTTGTACGCGAAGGACTTTGCTACATTTGCAGCATGATCTGACCAAAATAACTTGTTATCGACTTGTACCCCAAGGAGTCTGTCCGAGATTGTCCACTCTATATTGTTGTTGCCAAGACGAATTGCTTGGATAAGACCAATGAATGATGATTGCCGCTGCACAATCATCGCTTTGCATTTTTCTAGATGTGGTATCATCAGATACCTATCACACCATTTCTGGAGTTCAGCTAGGACATCGTTTAGCATGTTTGTTAGTAAATCCATCGTTCCTGCAATACAGTATATTGTTGTGTCATCTGCATATAGATAAGTTTCCGCAGATTTTAATGAGTTTGGAGATCGTTTATGAAGAGTGAAAATAACGTGGGTCCAAGTACCGACCCTTGCGGCACTCCATGAGTTATATTGTGTATATCGGAGTTATATCCATTGATTCTGACGAATTGTCTTCGATCTGTGAGGTAGTTTTTTATCCACAGCCATATATCTCCTCTGATTCCAATGTCATTTAGCTTTCGTAGTAAGATGTTGTGCGACACAGTGTCGAAAGCTTTAGTGAAATCAATAAAGAGTACTCTCACATAAAGCCTTCTTTCTGCTGCTTCTCTCCACCTTTCTGTTAGGTGTATTAAAAACTGTTCTGTTGACTTTCCTTTCCTATAAGCCCATTGTCTTCTGTCAAGTAAGTTTTCCGTGACCACGTGGTTGGTGATAGTGCTTGCGACGTATGATTCAATTAATCTGCTTGGTATACTAAGCATAGATAGCGGTCTGTAACATGTTCTGTCTCCCTCACGTCCTTTTTTGAACGCTGCACTGACTCTGGCTATCTTCCACTGATCTGGTGGCTTGAGGGCTTCAGCGCTATGCCCAAACACAAATGCCCGCAAATGCCCACAAAAATGCCCACAAATGCTATGCCCGCCTGCACAAACTGCTGAGCAACCTATTCATCCCTCGCCTGAACAACCTGTTTCTGATTTAACAGCTCAACCACTACCTGATAAACAGCCCAATGAACTTAATCAGCCCGATCTTCCGTCTGAACAACCCGATCTTCTTTCTGAATAACTGGGCCAATCTTCTGAATCTACCCCTACGGACTCACCTCTCGTCACTTCTCAAGGACTCGTCGCCATAATTAAATCTTCCATCAAACCACCTTCCCGCCGAACACCTGCTAGGCTTTACGACGAATTTTCTCTTGCGTGCTCCCGAAAATCTACTGCGCCAACACTTGTCACCGGAAAACCCCGTTTTTCTATCCCTGTACCTACCGCATCACACACTCCCATATTGGTCACTCCTAACAACCCAGAAGAAGAGGTGGAAACTAGTCACGGACTGAAAAGAAAATCGTCATCATCTGAACTATCGACCCCTACCTCAGAGAGGAAAAAGGGGAGAAACAGGTCAAGGAAACCTGAGTGAGCTTATAACTCTTAAGTGAGTCTTTTTTCCAAGAATCCTTCAAAACTTTAACTATCAATGCAAGGGGGTTAGCAAACCCTCTAACCTACAATTTCTTGTTTGATTTGATCGAGAAGTCCAACTGTGATGTCTGTTTTGTACAAGAAACGTTAATTCATTCTGAATCTACTATTAAATCTCTATCCCGTAGATGGCTGGGCCGTAGCTTTTGGTCCCCTGCGTCCGGGAAACAGGGTGATGTCGTCACCATGATTTCTTCGAAATGCTCAAACGAAATCGTATCTCGGAAGAAGGACTCACAAGGTCGTATTGTCAGTGTTTTGATCAGGTGCAACGACGTTGATATTAAAGTAGTCAATATCTACGCTCCTACCAATCCTACCGAACGGAAAAGTTTTTTTGTTTCGGTTCACGAATTTTTTATTCCCTCCTCTGCGATTATCATCGGAGGAGCTTTTAATTGTTACGACGACGCTCTTGATAAATTCGGTGGGAATATCTCTATACATAAAGATTACGAATCTTTAAAAAGGGATTTCGCGCTTACAGATGTTTAGCGAAATTTGCATCCAAGATCAAGATAATTTACGTGGTTTAATTCCACACGGTCAATCGGGAGTAGACTTGACAAGTTTTTGATTTCGAAAGATTTATTGTCACCCAATGTTAAGTGTGACATTCGCCCTTGTTCGATATCAGACCACCATTTTGTTTTTCTTATCTTTGATATACCCACCGCTGTACAACGCGGTCCAGGCGTTTGGTGTTTTAACAACTCTCTTTTGAACAACAACAAACATATGAAACATATGTGTGAACTGCGGTTATGAGACGTATATGAGAACGATCCTTCGCAGTAAAGCACTATTTGAGCAATAGTGAAAATCAGACCTGAAAAAAATTTCAGGCCTGTACGGGATTCGAACCACTGACCTCTGCGATACTAGTGCAGCGCTCTACCAATTGAGCTAACAAGCCAACTGGGAGCAGGCCATCAAATTCAGTGGTCAGTGGTTCGAATCCCGTACAGGCCTGAAATTTTTTTCAGGTCTGATTTTCACTATTGCTCAAATAGTGCTTTACTGCGAAGGATCGTTCTCATATACGTCTCTTTTGAACGATAAGGATTTTTGCGCTACTATAGAGAAACTAATTGACGATCATGTACGTTTTTTATCTTGTTTTCCGTGTCTCCAAGATTGGTGGGAGTTCTTAAAATAGTCTATTAAAGAAGAAACGATCTCCTTTTCCCGCACAAAGCGAAGACAATTGCAAAGAGACCAGATGATTTTGACGAACAAATTGATCCGTCTTCGTCAACGTTTAGTTGACGGAGACAATTCCGTTACCCCTTTAATTTCTGACACCAAATGTCGTTTGAAAGCCCTTCGAACTAAATAAGTCGAAGGAATTATTGTATTGTATTGTATTGTAATCTTTATTTAGACACGATCAATTCATCAGCCTATAAAAATACACATCACATACGCTAAGATATTTAAAATTAAAACTACATACTATAACACTAAAGCTGTTTTCCGTGAATGCCATGTGTTAGACTTAAAGAATGTCATTGATCTCACGTTTAAATAACCCCAGAGACTCTGTGTTCCTTATATCGCGTGGTAAACTGTTCCATAATGTGGCGCCATTGTAGCTAAAGCTTTTTCTGTAATAATTAGTGCGCGGTAGTGGAACATTAAGCTTATTTTCAGAGTCCCTGAGGTCATAAGCAGAGTCACGCCACGTAAACGTTGAATATAGATACCTTGGAGCTAGCCCGTGCAGACATCTAAACATCATGGTGGCTTTATGGATTTCCTGCTGGCGTGCAAGACTTTTCCACCCTAAAAACTCGAGTAGCTCAGTTGCATCAGCATCATAGTTAGAGAATGTCAACACGAGGGCTGCTCTATTCTGCAATTTCTGCAGTTTGTCTCGTAGCGTTTTCCCACAGCTACCCCAAACAATGTCACAGTAATCAAAGTGAGGTTTTATTAAAGCTTGGTAGATGAGATGTAAGGTTGATGCTGGGATCAGGTTCCTAATTCGCTTTAGGCCCCGATACCAGAGGCGATCTTTTTCGTTAGCTTTACGATGACTATGCCAATCGAGTTTATCGTCTATTATTACACCAAGCGATTTTGTAGCTGTAACCTGGCTCACTTGAGTATTGTTCATTCCAATTGTTGGTGAAGCTGTGAGAGTATTCAGTCTCTGCCTCGACCCTATTAGCATGAATTCGGTTTTAGTCACGTTCAGCGTGAGTTTGTTCGCTTGTAGCCAGTTGAACACGTTTTCTAGGTCTTCATTTAGACAAAACTGAACGTCCTCAAGATTGCTTCCCGCATATGTGAGGTGCGTGTCATCGACATACATTCTCGGTTTACAATTTGATAAGCAATTTGGAAGATCATTGATATATAATAAGAGCAATAATGCACCGAGGATGGTCCCTTGAGGGACGCCGCAAGTCAACGAGTAGCTACTGGATAGCGACCCGTTGACAGAGCATTTTTGTGTTCGGTTTTCCAAATATGACTGAAACCATCTGAAAGATTTTTCATGTATACCATAATAGTTTAGTTTCGATAGAATGATCTGATGATCAACTGTGTCAAAAGCTTTTTTCAAATCAAGAAAAATGACTCCATTGATTTTCTCGTTATCAATATTATATGCCCAAGAATCTGTCGCTTCCAACAAAGCTGTTACAGTTGAATGATTAGCACGAAACCCTGATTGGTTTTGACAGAAAATATCGTGCTCTTTCAAATAGGCATATAACTGTTCATAAACTATCCTTTCAAACACCTTCGCCATTATTGGAATCACCGATAATGGGCGGTAATTGTAAGCATCACCGCAGTCACCCTGTTTATAAAGAGGGGTGATCCTTGCATATTTCCAGTCGTCTGGGAACGTCCCTTGGCTAATAGATTGATTGAAAATATCACATATCAGCACACAAATAAGATCAGCACATTCCCTGATAAACCTAGCAGATATTTTGTCAAGGCCTGTTGCCTTTGACTTGTCTAGTTTATTTAAAAGTGAAAATACTTTAGTTGGATTGGTGGGTTGGAGCTTAAACCGTTTATCTCTTGCGGTAAGATATCTTTGATAGCTACCACTATCTTTGACTTGTCTAGTTTATTTAAAAGTGAAAATACTTCAGTTGGATTGGTGGGTTGGAGCTTAAACCGTTTATCTGTCGCGGTGAGATAGCTTTGATAGCTACCACTATCATAATCATTATTTGGAGTAGAGCAGAATGGCTAGAGGAAAGCGAACGCCCCAGTCGGTATTTTTATTTTTTTTAATTTACAAAGAATTAAAGCTCAACGATCCCACATTTCTTCGGTTTATGAATCTATCGGTATGGAAGTCTCCTCCCAAGAGGAGATTGAAAAAGCTCATATCGATTTCTACACTCAGCTCTTTTCCGAAGAACCGATAAAAGCTGCTCTTCAAGACGATCTTTTATCTTCTCTATCACGAAAATTAACTTTTGATCAGCGTCATCTTGTAAAGGCAAGATCACGCTTGACGAACTTACTCTCGCTATGAAAAATATGAATAGGAATAAATCACCTGGCCATGATAGCCTTTCGGTTGAATTCTACGCTAGGTTTTGGGATCGTTTAGCTCCATATTCATGTGGAGTCTTAAATGCATGCTACCGAACCGGAGAGATGTGTGATTCCATGAAGATGAAGATGAGTAACACACGCGTTATTTTTAAGAAAGGAGATCGCAATAATCTGAAAAATTGGCGTCCGTACTAATTTTAGTTAGAAACCGGGTGATTGCGAGGTAAAAATACAGATACCATTTTTACTTCGCAAGTGAACTCCGCTTTTAGCTAAGGCTTACTATGGGGCGTTTTCTTAGAAAGGTATACTGGAAATATTGTTCTGTATTTGTGATAAGTGCTTAAGAGTTACGACATTTATGTATATGTGAACGATCCTTCGCAGTGAAGCACTATTTGAGCAATAGTGAAAATCAGACCTGAAAAAAATTTCAGGCCTGTACGGGATTCGAACCACTGACCTCTGCGATACTAGTGCAGCGCTCTACCAATTGTGCTAACAAGCCAACTGGGAGCAGGCCATCAAATTAATTCGACATAAACCCGTAGATGATAAATCAAACAACAACAAACATATGAAACATATGTATGAACTGCGGTTATGAGACGTATATGTGAACGATCCTTCGCAGTGAAGCACTATTTGAGCAATAGTGAAAATCAGACCTGAAAAAAATTTCAGGCCTGTACGGGATTCGAACCACTGACCTCTGCGATACTAGTGCAGCGCTCTACCAATTGAGCTAACAAGCCAACTGGGAGCAGGCCATCAAATTAATTCGACATAAACCCGTAGATGATAAATCAAACAACCACAAACATATGAAACATATGTATGAACTGCGGTTATGAGACGTATATGTGAACGATCCTTCGCAGTGAAGCACTATTTGAGCAATAGTGAAAATCAGACCTGAAAAAAATTTCAGGCCTGTACGGGATTCGAACCACTGACCTCTGCGATACTAGTGCAGCGCTCTACCAATTGAGCTAACAAGCCAACTGGGAGCAGGCCATCAAATTAATTCGACATAAACCCGTAGATGATAAATCAAACAACAACAAACATATGAAACATATGTATGAACTGCGGTTATGAGACGTATATGTGAACGATCCTTCGCAGTGAAGCACTATTTGAGCAATAGTGAAAATCAGACCTGAAAAAAATTTCTGGCCTGTATACGTCTCATAACCGCAGTTCATACATATGTTTCATATGTTTGTTGTTGTTTGAGTTACGACATTGTTTTTAATTGCAGTTTGTTATCTTAACACTTTTTTCCTTCCCACAATTTCAGCAAACGAAAGTCCTCGATGTGCGTGGAAAAACTTCCAGTCGCGGTACATTTGCCTAAAATGATTGATAAACTCTGCAAAATATGCCAAGGTGGCCTCTTCATAATTGATAACAGGAACTTACCTGTTCTATATCTTTAGAAATGCTTGTATTTGACCTTTTCTTTGGTATTGGGCTGCCGCAGTTTTCTCTCACCCTCCTAAATTAGAAGTGTGCTGATGAGGTTCCGGAGGGACCCCGCGCAAGTTTTATTCCCCGAGTTGCCTCCTCCCACTCCAAATTTAATCGAATATCCACTATTCTTTTACCATATAACCGTTTGAATTCTTAAAACAGTTGAAAGGAAATAATAAGTAAGGAAAATAAGGAAAAATGAGAAAGAAAAAGTACATTAACTTATTGTTAATTTTGTTTTTCTTTTTGACGTCAAGTATTGTTAAAAACAGCAACTCGCTGCACGTGACCAAATAAGCGAGGACTACAGCTTTTTCAAGGCTGAGTGCACGTGTCTCTTTTATCCTTGAACTGCCGGTTTTACATAAAGATAAAGCTTTGCTCTTGGATATCATTAACAAGACAAAGATGGGGGTGACAAGAAGACTATGTTAGAGGACTCTGGAATACACGAAATGCAAATTTGAATGAAATAAACACTTAGAATTATTTAGGCCGTTTGACGTCAAGGAAAATATTAACGAACTGATGGAGTCATAATTTCCGTTTCACCTGTTAAATAATTACGTGCTTCCTTCAAACGGTCCTTTAACTCACTTTGTGAATCATTTGGTGGTTTCTAAAATTCACATTACCGAATGGTAAACTCCGCTTATAGCCAAGGCCAAGTATGCAGCTATACAGAACTATTTTTATGTATTTGTGGTAACATGTTCTGTGGCAGATGCTTCAAACGGTATGTTAAGTGTGCAAGAATTCTTTAGCAAGTGTCTTAGTTCTTCGGGGCTCAGGAGATCGCAGACTTCTCGAAGAAGGTCGTTGAAACGAGGATAAATTTCTGTGGTAGCTGAGAATGTCTCGCCGGACGCCATTCTAGTTTAGCAGCGGTTCAAGCAATCTCGCGTGATTTGTATTATGGCCAGCAATAAAGTCCGAATCAATTAGCTGATTATCATAGAGATGAAAAAGATACTTCACGAAGACATCTTGCAAATTATTGAAAGATTACTTTCGTAATAATGGCAACAAATTCATCTCGTCAAATACTTTTCGACGTATGATCGACTCTGCATGGTTAAAAGGTGCCTCGCAACTCCGAAAATTGTCCATGTTTACGCACCCTCATCTAAAGGCTAGTGGGGTTGGAAGAATTCATTACAGTGATTCAAACTCAAGGCGCAGGCGTGGGTTTGCATAAGTTTTAAGAATTCCCCCAGCCTCCCGAGTGTTTAGATGAGGCTATGCAAATACAGAAAAGTTACCTGTTTAATTCATAAAAAAAAACTTTCTGTCAAATAACATGAGTAATGAAGGAAAATGTTATTTTCTGGCTTGATTGATACAAATTTTATTAATACATGCGCTGGACAACCGCGCAACTGACGACACACAAACCAATCAAAATTCACGTTATGAAAATCTAAGTCAAGTTGAAATTTTTGGTAACCGGCAAAAGCCGTGTAAATGAAATTATTTCAGCTTTGAATCCTCGTAAATTAAATTTGAAAGAAAAATACCGAACGAATCCTTAAGGAAAGAACTTTAGGAAAAGGAGTTTATTTTGGCTGAAAATGAATGTCAGTATGGTTGATCGCTTTTGAAAGTGGCGTGATCCTGCTCGAGTAATGGCTGCCGGAAAAAGCTTGGTTGACAAGTTGAAATTGTCGCTCATCGTGCTTTGTAAAGTTTTGCTGGTTAGTAAACTTTTTCTCTCCTTTTCTGTATTGGGAAAAAATCGAATTCCATTGCCAATGTGTAAGTACTTTCACTGTATACGCTAAGAACGTCTCAGAGAAAATTACATTCGAATAATTTTATAGCAACCGATCGTCTGGGCGAAGTTTGACTTGAGACATGCAGTTTTTGTGAACATTTTGATGTAACGAATGTCTTACAGAGGACATATTCCAGTAATGTAAGACGAAAATCCCCTTTGTTATCGTTGTCTGAGCTCTCGACGAGGTCGTCTAGTTCACAATCAAATTCCACTCCAAATCAAATTTGGCTGTTATTTTCTTCCTTTTCAATATTTGGTAGTTGTAATTGAGACTGCCATGTGAGTAAGTAACGCGAAAGCTTTGAGTTTGAAATGTTTTCTAATTGCGCCGGGAAACTCAAAATGCGTGACGTTACATCTAAACACAGCAAGGGCGGCCGGTACGGTATCTCAATTATATTTTAAAACACAACAGCAGTTTATCACCGTGTAACATTAAATGGTCTTTAAAAGATTCAAAATGAACCAATTTTCCTTAATAACGTGGCTAAAGAGTTTCAGTTGTAACCAAAACATTTTCTTTAACCCCATGACACTGCAGTGACCAGCATCTAATTTCTCCTTACAATATCAGCCCTGAATCACGCAGTAAGGTCATGAGAATAACGGAAATTATCACCAACTGAAGAAGCTGTTGATTGTTAAGCAAATTCTCCTTGTCAGCTCCTTAGGAAACAGCTGGGAAACAGTAAGGAGAATAACCAAGAACATTGATGTGAGGTTGGAAAGCATTAAGAATTTAATATCAAGTTAATCTGTCAATCTCATCTTTTACGTTAAGAATACCATTCCTTTTTTCATTCCTTTTCCATCCTTTTCCATTCCTTTTCCATTCCATTCCTTTTCCGTTCGTTTCCTTTTTCCTTTCCATTCCTTTCCAACTCCATTCCTTTTCAATCTCACGTTAAGAATTCCATTCCTTTTTCTCAGTTTCTAAGACTTCGTCGTTTATGTAGTGATGACTCTGATTTCCACCACAAATCAGAGTCAATGTGCTAGTTCTTCGACAAACGTGGTTATCCTGTTTCCGTCGTTCAAGCGGGTTACCACCGCGCTCAACTCATTGATCGACTTTCAGCACTACAAACGTCGCATAAGGAAGATTCCGACCGCATTCCATTCACTCTCACGTTTCACCCTCAAAACCACTCAGTTAAATCCATCATTCTTAAAAACTTTAAATTACTTCAAAACGATCCAGAGACAAGCACTATCTTTTCGCAGCCTCCGCTCATTTCATTCAAACGCGACAAAAACATAGGCAATTTTTTGGTCAGAAGTTCTTTTCAGACTAATGACCAACCAGGCACTTTTATATGCGCTCGTGCACGATGCAAAACGTGTCCTTTCATTCACAACACTGATAAAATATCTGGACCTAAACGATCCATTAAAATCACCGATCACTTGACGTGCACCTCCGCCAATGTAATCTATTGCATAACTTGCAGTTATTACAAAAAGATATACATCGGCGAAACAGGCAGAAGACTAGGAGACCGATTCCGAGAACACCTTCGAGACGTGGAAAGAAATGACAAGGACACATCGAAACCAGTCGCTAGACATTTTAATTTACCTAACCATTCTAAGCAATATATGGCAATCTGCGGTCTTTCCTTGCACTTAGGTGGCGCGGAAAGCCGTAAAAATCTTGAACAAAAGCTCATCTTTCAAACCGGCACTCTAAATCCCACAGGGATCAACGAACGCTTTTCATTCCACTAATTTATTCAGGTTTTTCTCGTTGCCATGCTCCCACCAATAACGTAGCTCCATTTTCTGCCTTTAAAAGCACACACAACCCACAATTCCTCTATTCGCTCCGACGAAGGGCTAACGCTCGAAACGTCAGCTTTTGTAATCATTACGGTGGCCAATTTACCATTTCAACTTTGTTGACGTATCCAAGTTATCTCGTTACTCCCACCGACGCAGCCCCAAACAGTTTCTTTCGAAACTATCAGCCTTTAATCTCATCTTTTGTTTATATATCTTTTGTCTATTCCATTGGCTGAAACTGCAGTTTTAAGTAACATGATTGGATTTATTGTTTATAAGGTAAAATAAAGTAATTGTGCAATGGAACACATTACATTATAAAACGTATTGATGTTTAAAACCATTTATTAAACCATGGACAATCTTTGAATCAGATTGGCTCTCTTTGGTGTAATTTATCCACAAATTACACCATTTGTTATTCTAAATCACATCTTTTTCCAAGCAAATGACAAACCTTAAATTAAAACACAAAAACCAATCCAAATTTCAAGGCTTGTTCAAAGTAATGAGTCAATTTACTTGACATGTAAAGGGAAGTAAAAGACAACTTTTGCACCTTTTTACAAACCAGCTCAGCACTGAATCATAAAATAATTGTACTGACTAAAACATCCTGTATTTGAAGGACTGAATTTCGCACTTTCACAATGAATATTAAATATTACTGAACCTCATGTTATGCAATTTTGGTCCGGAATCGTACTTGCGATTTCAAATCAAACTTCTGCTGTGGGCTTGTTTGATTGGGAAATAACTTGTATCATTTCAGACCCAAGTGCACTCCACTTAGTTCAATTACTATCAAAAATTTTTAAATTACATTGATGACAAATGCACATTTCTGCATAGTGGAAACAGCTGTGTAACATCTTATTTGATATTTTCAAATAACACTTCTGAGAAATTTACATGGAAATTTTTAGAGAAGTATATTGTCTCTGGACCCTATGCTCACTTGAGCCATGTTACTGAATGGGTTGGCATATGGAAGATTCCCTGTTCATGAAAATAAATTTTTCCTGCCAGAGATCTAGTTTGCTCAATGCATGGACTCTCTTTTTGGTAGATGTTGGCAAAATTAGACAACCAAAGGTAAATTCATTTACTTGTTTTTTGGATCACTGCCCATATTCCATTTAAATATAAGTTTCCTGGCCATCATTTTTAATTCCGTCCCTATGGAGGTCATGCTAGCACACTTGTAATCATGACAAGGAGGGTGTTTACTCTTAGCACATGATAACAAGCTACTATGTTGCTTGTGGTCATAAAGAATGCAGGTTATGTTAATCACGTATATTGAAGATGATAATCGTCATGAAAACAGTGCCAATATAAATTACAAAAATCACCACTCGGTCTTTTCAGGTCAGCTAGACTTCGGTTTGTCTCAAAATAAGACATACGATAGCAGCAAGTGTTAGTCAGTATACAGCTGTTTCTGTGGAGGTTGTTGACAGCAAAGGATGAAAGTGCATGGGAAAATCTTGAAAGGTAGTCTGAGTCTCTGGTAATCCATGAATTTCAGCAAGTAAAATGAACTATTTAATTGAATTCATTAAACCCATAAATACTTCATCGTTTCAGTAGCATTTTCTCAGATTTCCTTAAAAACATGAAGTCAAGGAACTGTTACCTGATTCAAACTACTCACATCACATTTAGGGGTTGTTGTATGCCTTTTTGCACTTTCTTTTGACATCCTTTCTTTAAATAGCTTTATACATGATTAGTTACAGTTTTAATGACCTTAGTTTGTCACAAATATTTACTAGACTAAGTGTTTACTGAGGAATTCTGGGGTTGGTGGGACATAATTTGTGTACTCTAAGATTATTAACATGATTACTTAAGTTAGGCTACTCACATTTCTCCATGGCCTACAGGTCATGAATACGTTTATTGTAAATATACCCAGTACTTGAAATTACATCTTCTGTCACTTAGTGGCTGACCTTTTCACAGTTTTCAGTAATGAACTTTGTTGTCCAAGCACAGGTGTCTGCCTGAAGCTTCTTTAATTGAATGGGAAGGTACATTCTGTATCACAAATGCACCAGTCATTAGCCACTTGTTTGTTTGTATGTGCACTGTAAGAGCAATTTAAGGTAATAGAAAAAAATTATTTGAATTGGGCATCTCTAGTCAGTAAGCAAAATTTGTGTTGCTATCTTTTCAGGAGTCCATGCTAGCAATTATGAATGAAGAAAGGGGTGGTGAAGTCCTCCTCAAATGTATGGCCCTGTCCATCAACTGCATGAGGCTGAAAAGACCTCTCCACATGTAAAAAGGATCTTGTTCTCTTGGCTTGATGTCCTCTGCTCAATTTTTTGAGATATTATATTTTGTGGTTGTATTCTACACAAAACTGTACATGCAGCTTCCCAAGTTACCCAGCTGAAAATCATACTTTCAAAATATTAATTTTTTTGGAAAGACAATGACAAGAGAAATTAATTGTTATATTGAGCTCAGTACATGTACTTTGTTTTCATCTCATTCCTCTGGTTTTTTAGGCTTTTGGTCTCTCATACTGTGGTTGGTTTTCTCTTCAATCAACAGTTAACCCTTTAACTCCCACAAGTGATTAACCTGTAACTTCTCCCTATAATATCCATACATGATCCAGCAAACAGGAAATGAGAATACTCAAACTTATCAGTTAGAATTTTTTACCTTGATTGGACACCAAATTCTTGTAACCAATTTATAAGGAAATGTGTAGCAGCTAGAGGGGAGAATTCATGATCAGATCTTAGGAGTTTAAAAGGGTTAAGAAATCACAAAAAAAAATTGTTATTATTGAGCCTCTGTTCTTGCAAATAGACCCGTCAAGCTGGCACATGTGGCAAGGATCCTAAGCATAAATTACTTTCGTGGTAGTACTAAGACACACTAGTGTCCTCTGCTCTGTGGAAATGATCGTCCATCATAATTATTGATTTTACTGACTGGGTGGAGAGAGACGTAATATGAGAGATCACTGTCTTGCTCAATGGTTAGATGACCCAGCCAGGACTTCAACTCGGACTGCATAGTTTAGAGTGCAATGTGGTAAACATGAGGCTTTTGCACAGCCCTCAATCCTGATGTCATTTAATCATTGTTGTTGATGTCATTATCATAAATTATGCCTATGAATACTTGTAGACTATGACAAGTTGTTGTTGTGATAATGGACAGCACAATAAACCCTGTAATAAATCATATTTTCAAAATGATTACAATTAAATTACTCAAATGATTTGGAATCACAAACCTCCCTGAATAGCTACACAAGAATCGATACTTCTTAACAATAAAATTTTTGTCTTAAAAACTTTAAGCTAAACAATATCACGAAAAATCATACAGGAATTTAACTCCCAGAAATTTGAAACTATCACGCAGGGAAGCTTTTTGCTTCAAATAAAGTAAATAAAGCTTCAGATTAATTTTCGGGCTTTCAATATTTCTTTAACCTCTGAAATTTAAAAGTGGTTTCATTTCAAAACTTGATGTCGACCCTTCTACTCCTTCCAAATAAGGAACTTGTTTACGTCCGTCCCACATAATTTTTTTTCTTGCACGGGATCAAAGCAGACGATCTCCAAAGGGCAAGATTATTCATCTTGACTGCGCGGGTGGCCAATTAGAACACGGGGTCCACATAGAGATTATTGTATGGAAAGTGCGCTTGAACGATTTTTATTTACGATGCATTTCAAAGATTGGAAGCTAGCGACTGTGAAAACACATCGTTCGTCCAATCAGAGACACGAACGCTTGGTACATCATGGTGTAAAGCTTAGTATGTATTAAATGATTCATTCCCATGGTGAGCATGGGCGCAGCCAGCTGTAAGATAAAAACTTTTCAGCGAAGCGGAGGTGGGGTGGTTATTTACTGAGCCGTGGAGAGTTACATATCCACCATCAGTTATTGACACTTAGGTTAAAAGTTGTTTTAGTGTTCACTTACCTATACCGGCAACTATTAGAATATTTTGGGGCGTAACATTTTCGAAGGTGAATAGCAAAGAAAATTCGGAGTCTGATCCGAGGAGCAGCCAATCAAAGCTAGCCTTCAACGCTATCCACTATCGTGGCATATACAAAGACGATATATCGCTCTCTGCCAATGTTTTCAAAGGGTCTGACGAAATATCGACCGTTAGAACAATAACCTAGCTTGCGTTATAATCAAGACAATTGATAATGTGAAAATCTTCGATATTAGGGTTAGCATCGCCATGCTCTTGTCTGGCACTGTATATGTTATTTGATTGAAATGACTTTTTTCACTTTTTTCGTGAATCATATTGGAGATCTAAGCAAGGCGAATATGTTGCAATGAGTAGTTTCTAGACGAATAGCAGGAACAAAACACATCAACAATTCAATTTGTGTTTAAAAAGTTAGTTCATAAAACTTCCGGAATTTTTTTGACCTCAGAAAGGAGCACAAAAGGGGAAATAATAGCTGTCTGTCATAGTAAGGTCTAACTTAGAGATAATAATTCGCCTATCCAAAGAAAATTTATTCGCTGGAATCCAAATTAAAAGTTTTGAAGTATAATCGTTATGAAAATCTGCGTTAGCTTTAACATTTCCTATGTACCCGATTTTATGTTTTTTTTTTAGGGTCCAATCTTTTCCTTTTTTGAATTGTATGGACATTTTCTAGAAAACAATTCAAAAAAATAACTCGAGACTACGAAGGACTAATTAAAAAGTTTATTCGCCAAACGCAGAAGTAACTATGTAAACAGCTCCAGCTCTGTAAACAGCTCCAGCTACGTAAACAGCTCCAGCTACGTAAACAGCTCCAGCTACGTCAAGAGCTCCAGCTACGTCAAGAGCTCCAGCTACGTAAACAGCTCCAGCTACGTAAACAGCTCCAGCTACGTAAAGAGCTCCAGCTACGTAAACAACTTCAGCTACTACACAGCTCCAGCTACGTAAACAGCTCCAGCTACGTAAACAATTCCAGCTACGTAAACAGCTCCAGCTACGTAAACAGCTCCAACTACGTAAACAGCTCCAACTACGTAAACAGCTCCAGCTACGTAAACAGCTCCAGCTACGTCAAGAGCTCCAGCTACGTAAACCGCTCGAGCTACGTCAAGAGCTCCAGCTACGTAAACAACTCCAGCTACGTAAACAGCTCCAGCTACGTAAACAGCTCCAGCTACATAAACAGCTCCAGCTACGTAAACAGCTCCAGCTACGTAAACAGCTCCAGCTACGTAAACAGCTCCAGCTACGTCAAGAGCTCCAGCTACGTAAACAACTCCAGCTACGTAAACAGCTCCAGCTACGTAAACAGCTCCAGCTAAGTAAAAAGCTCCAGCTATGTAAACAGCTCCAGCTACGTAAACAGCTCCAGCTACGTAAACAGCTCCAGCTACGTAAACAGCTCCAGCTACGTCAAGAGCTCCAGCTACGTAAACAGCTCCAGCTACGTAAACAGCTCCAGCTACGTAAACAGCTCCAGCTAAGTAAAAAGCTCCAGCTACGTAAACAGCTCCAGCTACGTCAAGAGCTCCAGCTACGTAAACAGCTCCAGCTACGTAAACAGCTCCAGCTACGTAAACAGCTCCAGCTACGTCAAGAGCTCCAGCTACGTAAACAGCTCCAGCTACGTAAACAGCTCCAGCTACGTAAACAGCTCCAGCTACGTCAAGAGCTCCAGCTACGTAAACAGCTCCAGCTACGTAAACAGCTCCAGCTACGTAAACAGCTCCAGCTAAGTAAAAAGCTCCAGCTATGTAAACAGCTCCAGCTATGTAAACAGCTTCAGCTATGTAAACAGCTCCAGATATGTAAACAGCTCCAGGGGAGAACTCTTATAAGGTGGACATCCTTTATGTCTCACAGCCCCATGATTAATTGTTAACAAGGATGACACAAAAAAATGGCCGTTTTAGTTAATGAAAACTGAAATACAAGAGAGAGAGGACTGACGGATGGTTAAAGCATCGTTTCGCATATCATTGTGAAGTCTTTAACAACATAAACTAGTCTAAGAAGAAGGATTGTTGACTTTGCTTCTGATCTGTGTCTAGAAATGAAGCGCTGTCACTTCCCAGTACTTTCGCTTCTTTTTCTTTTTCTCATGTTTGGTGGCTTGACATTCGCAGACCAATTGGTAAGCTTTCCTTTCTCTGTATCTATAGTGGAGGACAGCTTAATTGTGCTGATTTATATTCGCAAATTTTCCATTACTTCGGTTCAGATTCGTTTACTATTATAGTTTCAGTTCAGTCATTTGACTTTGCATTTGGTGTATACGAGCTGTTAGGTGAGGGAAATTGTTGACTTATTCTTGATTGAATCGCAAACTGAAATCATAAGGATGTGGAAAAGAAGACTTTTCAAAGCACGTTTCTGAGTGAACAACGGTGAACTTAGCTTGGTTTAGTTTGTACACACCATATTTGAAGGGGTCCGTTCTAAAACTTTTATGTTGTATTTCATCAGACATTTAAGACGTTTGAAGACAAATTGTAATCATCTTCTGTTGATATTTCTTACGTGATTAATCGCGAATGAAAACGTTTAGACTCGAAGAACAGAACTTGATAAACGAGGATGAAATGTTACGGTTTTATTCCGGACTTTTCGCCAACTTCACCAAAAATTCTTGGAACAACCCTAACCATACGTTACTAAGAAAAGAACCTTCTTGGACGAATAATAATAATACTATTGGTGAACTAGAACCTATTCAAAGTTTTTGATAACAAAAAGGAATACGACTGGACAAGTCTCCTTTTGATTTTGATATAAGTCTGTTTGGACAGACTCATGTCTTAGATAACTAATACGACTGCGGTATTTCAATGAGCAATAATTGATCACAGTGACCTGCATTTTAATTTCAAGAATTTTGAAGTATTGATCAAACACTTTTAAGCGAGGAAACTATTTTAAACCTTAAACTAGGGCTATGAATTAAATTCACCTTTCCAAGAACCTCAGCTCGACAATGTTTGATTTTGGCGCAAAAGAGAACACCTTTTTCAAGGTTGTGAAACAAGATGTTCGGAGCATTTAGGAGATTTTATCTGGAAATTCGTACCCAAATTATATTTATTAGAAATTGGTCATAAGCAAAATTGTAGGAAAATTTTTTCAACAACGTTTCAAGCGAGTTTCTCTTCGTTTCAAAGGAGTTTGTTTTTACAAAGCAACAAGTACATCAGTTATAACCGATGGGTAAAATAAAAATTGCAGAGATGTCGAAGAAAAAAATAGATCTTCTTATTAATAATCATCAGACTCTGCAGATTATGTCGTTGGTCTCTAATGTAGAGCTTGCATAAACTTGTGTTTATAAATGATTTACCCAATAAATGAAAAGCAAAACCTACGATTTGAGAAACTTCTAGAGAACAAGAGAAAAACCAAATCATATAAATCTTCACCACAAGATTAAATGAAATTGTCCATGGACGGTGATTTTTACATCTGATAAAGCCTTTCACAAGCAACTGAAATCGATTAAACTGAATATTGCTAAAAGTTGAGAGGCACAGCCTATTGTCCTCGGTTTTAACAACATAAATTTCATAATACTTAAATAGAACTGTTTCAATTATTCATACTAAAAAAAATGATGAACGCTCCAAATTATTTGTCACAGAGGGTGTGATATTTTTTTTTTAGGAGTCGAAATTCTTTAAATATTCAAAGTAATTATAGAGAGAAAATTACATAGAATACTGAAAAGAAAACGATTCTGTTATTCATATTGTTTATTAGTATATAGAAAACCCCTACGCATGTTTTTAATTCCTGAACAAAGAGCGAAAGAAATTCTTTCTTTCAAGCTCTGTTTATTTCTAGTCAAATAAGTTTCCTCCGCTGCAGAAATTTAGAAGACTTTGTGAAACAATAGGGACTTTAAGCAAACCACGACGGCTACGGCAACGAGAACGTTGAAAAACAATAGATTTGATTGGCAGAACAATAGCCAAGCTCGTGCGTTTTAAAACTTTACATTTCTTAGCCGTCTTTTACAAAACAACAAAGTGAAATCACCAAAATTTGCGTCGTCTTCGAAGCGAAACCGCAGCGGCAAATTATTTTAATTTAGATATATCAACAAAGTTGAAATGGTAAATTGGCCTCCATAACGATTACAAAAGCTGACGTTTCGAGCGTTAGCCCTTCGTCGGAGCGACGACGAAGGGCTAACGCTCGAAACGTCAGCTTTTGTAATCGTTACGGTGGCCAATTTACCATTTCAACTTTGTTGATATATCCAAATTATTTCGTCACTCCCACCCACGCAGCCCCAAACAGTTTCTTTCGAAACTCTCAGCCTTTATTTTAATTTACATTTGGATCTCAACCCTACTTTTAGTCGTTCTGTTGAGTTTGAGGTCTGGCACCCTATGAGACGGTAAACACATGTAGCAATTTTCGAAACTTTAACTAAAAGTAGAGACTCATTTTTTAATCGACGTCTTCCGTGGCGTTGCCGTACTGACTGCTTAAATTCCCTATTGTAATACCACCGCGGGCTTCTCTTGAACTGCACAGCAGTAACTTTGCACGTAGAAAACTCATCACAAAAGGCGACCAAAAGGGTTAAACAGCCACGAAAAATGCCGCAGCTAATGAGTTTATTGAGCAAAATCAAACGAGGGAATAAAAAAAGCATCAGCAATAGAGGCCGGTTGTTTCAGTATTAAGCTTCATTTAAGTAACTATAAGCAATGACTGCGAGTAGAAGAAAATACCGTTTTAAAAAATTGAATAATTCACATCTTCAATAAGAAATCGCTGAAAATGACATCCATTCTGAGGGGTTTCCATCTTGTAACACAGAGTCGTATTCAACCTTCTACATTTTGGTTAAGTTTAGTGAAGTAAGGTTTCCATGGTAACAATACGTGATGTCTAGAGTAGCACGAAAGGTTATTCGTCCCAAAATATAACTGTGGTTTTTAAACGATGAAAAATCAAAACATCATCCTTTGACGGGTCTTTGTGCGTAGCAGTTTCTTTAATTTTGGAAATAATTCCCAAACTTTTAATATCTTATTACTACTTAACGATACTCAACTAGGTCTTTTGAAAGCCGTGTTCCAAACAACGACAGATTATTTTGCTTAGTATTTTCTGAGATGACTGTAATATTTTCAATGTTGTCACTCTTCCGACCCCGAAATCGCCCATTATGACAAAAGGAGGTTAGCTCACACGGAAGATAGAAAGAGAACTTCGTACACACACATGTAAATGCTCTAACAGCAGTTTCGCCATCTGATTGAAACTTTTTGCTTACTTTGCGTTCAGAATTGCCACACCGTCAAACTATGTAGCTCTCCTCTGTATGTGAAGATGTTTTTTAGCAGATAGAATGAGGCTATAAAGAATGCGATTACTCTCCATGTCAGTACCCAATGCCCGGAAAAGAAAATCAATAGAGCACAAATGCTAGTTGCGTTGGTAGTGGCCGCACATGTAAACAATACGGTTTATTTCACAAATATCACATTCTGTTGTCCACTCAGGAGGAGCTTTAAGTTTTCCTGTTTTGTTTTTTTTCTTTTAAAATGAGTATCAAAAGTTATTGTGAGAGGAATTCAAATTTTAGTAAGTTTTTAGTTATATTTTTAAATTTTCTATCTTTTTAGAGACTCAGACAAGAAGGATTACAACAGACACTGCCTTGAAAGAGATTTGTTCCATTTTATAATTCTCACTTATGTCCTTAACACGTCCCCTTTTGTATCTCAAGAGTTGTGCGATGGTTTAAGTGCGGGTTATCAGCCACTTTGTAGAAGTCACTTAACTTTTGACGTGGTGCTGATTTAAATTATGGCATACAAGTATTTTTATAAATAATTCATAGGTGATTTTTCAGCTCTGTATCTGTCAAACCGAGGAAAGATGCAGGTTTTGTGGAACGATTAACGCTTCGGAACGCGAATTTTTAGCGTCACGACGACAAATTTAGCATCTAAGATCTAGGATCTGCCTAGGAGAAAACTTTTAGTGGGTGGCTTTTATGAAGGTATCGGTGTGAAATAGAAATAATGATAATAAAAAGATACGATGAAACTAATTTCGGTTTCTTTCGAAATGATTTTGTTCCCTTCAGAATTCCATTCTCTCGATACCTAATGGACATTTCGTTGTTTTATCGAAACTTGTTCCTCACCAGTAAATTTGAAACGATAAAAGGTTTAAATTCCTCGAAGAAAGAGCCTTCTTTAAATTATGATTTAGGTTCATACGATGAAAGTTCACGCGACAAAAAACTTGTATCGACAGCTGGACCGTTTTTACAGTTTTGTATATTTGCTTCTGATGCTTGCTGATAATCACTTTATAAACCACAGTTTGAGGAGTGATTAGACTTTCGATCGAAATATTCGAAATTTTCCATTAATTTCTTTTGTATAAATCAGCTGAGTGAAAATGGACGATTTGATCGTTGAATACATAGTCATACTCATTAAAGTAACGGTATAGAAATTTTACTTTTTTTCAGCATTAAAGCATTCCAACAAAGAGAGTACAACAGTAAACTATGCCGAAATTATAGCCTAAACTTTATGATCGTTAAATCGCAAATGCCTACTTAAAACGGCTTGCGTGAGGCATATCACACCTGTCTTTGGAGATTCACGTCTCTTTATAATAGCTTTATAATACCCGCTTCATTGGCATTACAAGATAACATTCTCAGAGACATCCCCTAATATTAATTAAAAAAATCTACCCGCCATCTTCACACTCTACATCATACATCAGACAGCACAGAAGAATGAAGGTACCAAAAGACAGGATGCGAGATATGTTGCTAAACTACTCTCCCAAATTACTAAATTGCAAACCGAGCACCGCGTAACTTCCATGCAAGACGCTTCTCGCCTTGAGCAACTGAGGACTTAATGTGATATAACACGTTGACAATTAACGTTGATGAATAAGGGAGCTATTTCCGTATACGTAAATTAACTTCAGGCATTGCATTAAGTAATTGTTAGGGTAGACGTCAGGCGCCTTTCAACGCTACCATTTTGTTTTGTATTTTAAACGACGTTTGTTCTTTAGTTGGTTATTTTATGAACTAGTTCCTTGAGATAAAGCTTCAAAGGAATTGCCAAAGGGATGAAATAATAAAATTCTTACAATGGTTACTAGCTAGACAAAGTGAGAAATTTGAGATACAAAGAAATTTCGTTGGGTTTGTTGGCAATACTCTTGTAAGCATTTTGCAATTCTTTGAACCTCAAGGCAAGATGAAGCCAATAAGAAGGCAACAAAATGAAACTGTTAAATTCGAGTAAAACGCCCTCGATTGATTGATTGACCATTCGAAGAATTGTGTCAACTCTACCAAAAACAAAAACCATCATTATCGTTGTGTCAAAGAGATGTTGTTAACGTGCCCTAGAAAGAAGAAAAAAGGAAAACAACGGACGGAAATTAAAATTAGAGTGTCTTTGAGAGGGATGATGAGCCAAAACAGGAAATCTTATACAAATACAAATATATTCTGTAGGGGATATGAAGAGGAATGGCTTACGAATATTCATCTCTTATTTTGTGTCTATTTCTATCGAAATAATCGATAAATACGACCCTGTGCTCCGCTTGGCAGAAACTTCACACCACGTAGCATAGGACACTTCGAATGTTTCCAGTAGAACATCGACATCATTTCTAATTATTTTCATTGTTATTTTTAGAATCAGTCAGTCATTAAAAACATTTTTCTGTCAGGCAAACAAGGCCTAAGTTTGTTAACCTTTCGCGTGACATATTCCCTGGCAACATTCGCATTTACGAAAACATGATAGATTTCTGAAACACATCACAAATATTTCAAAGCAACATTTGCCTAAAATGACGGATAAATTCTGCAAAATATGCCAAGGTGGCCTCTTAATAATTGATAACAGGAACTTAACTGTTCTATACTGTTAGTGAAGTTCATTGAACAGGCATCTTAGCTGCAAGAACCTTCGAATAAACCTTAAGTTGGCGGAGCTATCTGCCAAATAAGTTTTAATTTTGTAATGAGCAAGGACGTTAGTAATTTTTTCTTTAGAAATGCTTGTGTTTGACCATTTCTTGGTATTGGGTTGCCACAGTTTGCCCTCAACCCCCCTAAACTAGACTTGTGCCGCTGAAGTTCCGATAGTTTTATTCCCTGAGTTGCCTCCTCCCACTCCAAATTTAATATCCACTATTCTTTTACCCTATAACCCTTTGAATTCTTAAGACAGTTGAAAGGAAACAATAAGTAAGGAAAATAAGAAAAAATGGGAAAGAAAAAGCATATTAATTTAGTTCTTAATTTTGTTTTACTTTTTGGCGTCAAGTTTTGTTAGAAACCGCAACAAGATGCACGTGACCAAATAAGCGAGGATTTCAGTTTGTTCGAGGCTGAGTGCACCTGTCTTTTATCTTTGAACTGTCTATTCTACATGAAAGATAACGCTTTGCTCTTGGACACCACTGAGAAGACAATGATAGGGGTGACAAGAAGATTGTGTTAGAAAACTCCGGAATACACGAAATGCAGAATTAAACAAACTAAACACTTAAATTATTTAGACCGTTTGACGTCAAGGAAAGTATTAACAAACTGATCGAGTCGTAATTTCCATTTCACCTGTTAAATAATTACGCGCTCCCTTCAAGCGGTTCTTGAACTAACTTTGTGAATCATTAATTTGGTAGTTTCCAAATTCACATTACCGCATGGTTAACTCCGCTTATAGCCGAGACCAAGTATGCAGCTATACAGGAACTATTTTTATGTGGTAACATGTTTTATTGTGGTAACATGTTCTGTGGCAGATGCTTCAAATGGTATGTTAAGTATGCAAGAATTCTTTAGCAAGTGCTTACGAGTTACGATATTTTTTTCGGAATTGTAGTTTGTTATTTTAATATATTTTTTTCTCTCTTCATTTTCAACAAACAAAAGTTATCGATGCGAGTGGAAAGACGTTCAGCCGCGGTACCGATAGAGGACTGTCCTATGCCAAGTTTAAGGCTCACAAGTTTTCGTACCTGAACATCACCAGCATTGCTTCAGATTATGTTATGAAAGGCAGCGAGTGTGGACTGGCTTGTGTCAACATACCTTCATGCTTCTCCTTCAACCTGGCTACTCTTCAAGATGTCATTGGCAAAATGCTTTGTGAATTACTTCCCTCGGACATCTACAACAACTCGGACAAGTTTGTCGCCAGTGAGAGTCACCACCACTTTAGTGTCATGGTAAGCTCGAAATCGCAATATTCTAAAGTGCAATTTTCGAGAGTGGGGTTGACTTTAGATAAAATAATTTTCTCGGCTTTACTTTTTAACACACCTGCTATCGACAGGCCATGACTTCAACGACCAAACTTGAACTACTGTAGCGATAGAAACCTCTCTGACCATGAGCCCGGAATACTTACCAACTCCCGCTCGAGTAGTATAAAATAATTATAAGTGATGCACAATCTTTGTTATAAAGACAATTTTACCAATTTTTGAGGAGGCCCTTCGATTAGGAAGAAACAAAGAGAAAAGCGGAAAAAATCGTTTTTTTGGTTATTTTGAGATCATTGTTAGAAAAGCAGTGTCACTCGATCGTAATTGTTCTCCTCCCAGAAACTTTTTATCAATTATTTTCCTTACTTTTTTGTGGCGTGACTACCAATCTGTATGAATGAAAAAAAAAAAAACATACGTATTATTCAATTACTTTTGTTTATTCACTCTTGTGAATCCCCTTTCACTTCCATTCAATACATGAGAGTTTTTCACTATATTGAAGCTTTTCCTTTACCCCTTTAGTCTCCATGCATCAATTGGCCTTGTCAGAACAATGGGACGTGTGCTGCACAGTACGAGAAGAACAGCTATGTGTGTGTTTGCGGGAAAGGATACACCGGGAAACATTGCGATATGGGTAAGAAATCGTAAACTCTATCAGCTAAGAATGGAACTTTGCTAAAAATTCTCGTCTTCATATTGTGGCTGTCAAACAACTAAACTAAAGGAAATTTGAAAGTTTGTCAGCGAGTGCAAGATGAAAGTCTCAGAACGCACTGAAATTTCAAGTTTTTCACCCACTAGACTTAACCATCGAATTCATAACTGTTGAAAACCTTGGTCCATGATTTCTTGTGTATTTAAAGTGATACTGAAACCACTGAATTTAGCGTTTACCAGATTTTTCATTTTTTAGAATCCTTGCCGGCTACTTACCACTCGCACGAAATTTGGAATGAAAATTCGAAGTGGAAGTCTGAGTTTTTTAGACCTGTTTTCCTCGATAAACGTCCGCCATTGCACAAACTACGAAATGGCCGTGCTTTAGTCTGTGACGTCATATTATTCCCTAAACTTTTACGCAGGCCTTTAACCAAGAAATAGACGGAGATTGTTGTACTTGAATAGTTCTAGGAGAGTCTAATCGTTGTTTTGAGGCCGGAAGTGGCACCCTAGAGTTGTGTTATGCAGGATTAATCAATTATTCTTTAATTTGAACGCTGAAATATCGCTACACAGGCCAAATGAAATAGTTTCGAAAGCTAATGGATGGCATTCGTACGCCCTACATCGCTCAAACCTCCAGCCGAAATGAGTATCGACGTATATTAGGCATGAAAAAGGATTTCCCTGGGTGCCATTCCTAGATTGTGGAAAACACTTTTCGGCCGGCCATGTCTCCAAGAAGTCGCCAAAGGGCGAGTATTGTTAGATCGTGATCGTTCCGTTCGTTCTCACCTCACATTTTCTAGACCTCGAGAGCAAGCAACCATTGAACTTTCCGTGAGTTAAATTTGTTTTGATTTCCTTTGTCATCTATTTATTTATTCTCTAAGACTCATAATCCGCCATGTAAGACTTGTACCCAAACAAATTTGTTCTGCTGGAATAAAGTCTCACCTTTCCTTTTAAAAATTGCTTTCAATTCATGAATATCAATAGCTCTATATTGCTGTAGGAGTATGAAAAAGTGTCTACATTCCTAACTTAACCAGGCCTGACAAAAGCCATCGAAAAGGCCTCTGCAGTTGAGAAGACAAGCTTTCCGGCGGGCTACCATTCTGTTGTTAATCAAATTGCCCCAAAGATGTAGACTACCTCATACCTATACTCTGCAGGTTTATGAAATTTCATATAAAGCACAGAACAGGTAGTTAATTTCACTCTATATGAACAGCAAAACACCAGGTACTACTTCGTTCAAAACAGAATACTTTTATTAACCAAAAAATTATAAGGAGTAACTATATTTTTGGGGGCAGGTCAAATTTGTTCCTCCATGATATTTATAGGATGGCCACACTAATAATTTCAAAGAGGAAAAATTGGAACATGTATGTTTATTTACTTAATCTGTTTTCTAATTCTTGGTTCTTGAAACAATTTGGTAGTTTAGTTTAGTTTAATTCATTTCGCCACGGGAATGGCAGGAGTAAGGAACAGAACTTTCGTTCCAATTGACACCTAACCCCTTTTTTTTTTACCCACCCATCCCACCCCGGGGAGGACATCCATCGCACAGTAATCTCGTGTGTGGGAAATTAACGTCTTCTACCCCGACCCTGCAGGAGACGGGACCTCTATTTATTCGTCCCTATCCGAGAAGACTAGAATATCTAACCATTCCTTGATGTTATAGAAAGGCAGCATGTTCTTCTCAATTATTTTAAGACCCTGAGTGTTGGTCCGGCCGGGGCTCGAATCCTCGACCTCCCGCACAACGGTCCAGCGCTCTATCCATTGAGCTGACCGGGAGGCGGTTAAGTAAGTTAAATAATTAAGTAAATTAATTATTCTCAATTGTTGTGCTAAATATGGGCTATCAATCCTGCCACTGGCAGCTTGAAGGGAAACAAAGGTGTAAAATCAAGGCCAGCCACATCTTTGGGTAACCTACCCAAAGTACAAGGATGTAAAGGACATATCATGACAGGCCAGGGTAGCATTTAAATTATGATGAAGTTTTGCTCAGTGCATAGATCAAGCAGATGCATACCAACTTACATAAATGCCTCCCTGTAAAAACAAATGCGCAACCTGTGTGATTGGAGTCCTTTTTTGTTTTCTCAATTCATCATTTTGATGCATTCTGTAATTGATAACCATATCAACAGAAGATATTAAAAAAAGTGGCCAATGAGCTTAAAAAATAGCACACCAGTTGCCTCACACTTGATGCTTGGCAAGGGTTCAGAAGAGCAAGTCATACAAAATTATTAATGATATCAATGACTGTTCCCATAATCCCTCTGTAAACAGTGGTACTTGTACTGACTGAGTGAACAGTTATGTTTGTGCTTGTCAGACTGGATTCAGAGGACTCCGTTGTGAAACAAGAAGCAAAAGATGACTGTGATTTGTTTATAATGGTGACCTTGACAGTATTCCTTCTGAACTTTTTCGCACAACGCAGTGGATAAACAAGTGTTCAAATAAATAAGCAAACGAACAACTTAGTAGTAATATTAGAATTGTCCTGCTTCACCAAATGTATAAAAACATGATTACCTTATAGTAAAATCAATTTAACCTTTGTTAAGATTTATTTCGTCCGATCTAAATTTTGGGAAGCACATTCAAATACAAATAATTTGTAGAAGGCAGACCACCTGGCCAATCTGGGGTTAGAGAAGGTGAACTACAGATTTGCAGCAGGCCATGCAACCATGTAAACTATAGGACCACACTGCTTAATTACTTTAATTACCGTGAAACTAAGAAAGCCAAAAACATTTTGATTTGGTTCTCGTAGGACAGTTGTGTATAGTTCAACACAAAATTCAGGAGTGAGCAAACTCCCTACTGAGCTGCTGTTTAGTTGTCTTGAATTGCAAGGACATTACATAGGTACATATATTTCTGGAGTTCACAGTTTCTGGGTGTCACAGTAACAGTGTGGACAAAATACTTTTGTTCCGTGAGAATAACAAAAGAAGTCCTTTGTAAAAGTTTATCAGCATTCTGATTTTTTTTCCGGAGATGAAAAGCAGCACAAATACCAGTACACAGTAATGTGAAATGCCTGTAATAAGTAAAACACAATTCATAGAAATAAACAGTCTATTGATTTTCTTCGAAACCATGGTATACCACAGTTTCGCTAGGAAAAGAGTTGCATAACGGCCTAAAGGCACTGCATGACAAAGGGATAAGATTTGAACTTCCAGCGAAATAAGAAGAAGGGTAAACTCGCTGGAAGAGTACTGCTCGAAGACACCTTTCAACAATAAATATAGCCTTTCAAGAGATATTTTCATTCTGCTAGAAAAGCTTAACTAAGAACGTATGTGCTGAAAATTGTATTATGAAATTCTGCGTCACCAGTAAGCCGCTTTTGAAGCTCTAGCTCCCTCATTTCTTCACTAGCCACGTTTGAATGTTTTCCTCAAAAGCGACGGCCTCTTCCTCAGTTCCTTCCACGTGGCTCTACTTCCGTCTTCGTCGCATGGAGCGCGATATATTCAACATTTCTTCTCCACACTACAACAATCAATCATAGATCCCTCATCGGAAGAAACAGAACCATTAGCGTCGTTTAAAATAAAGAATAGCGACGATTTTCGAGCAAGATCGCCTCTGAATTTATTATTTCCCTCGACAGAGCTTCGATGAAAGGAGTAATATGATGTCACAATCGGGAAAGACGCTGAAAATTATCGTTGGCTTAGTAGTTGTAGTTTGAGCAATGGCGGACGAAATTTAGGGAATTTTAATAAAAATTTTTTCGGACTTTTCTTGACGCGATAGGTCTGAATTATATTTTCTTTTTTTGTTTAGGATCTAAACTTAAATTTTCGGCATAAAAAAATTTGTTTTGAAGAACATCAATTTTCGTCTCAGTGGGACTTTAAAGCTAATTTATTAACTTTATATTAAAGTTTTTTCATTTCCTTTAGTTTCTGTGAGCTGTGAGAGTTTAAAAAAAAACTATGTGTTTCTCTTTCTTTATTTCGAGACATTAATGAATGTGCCGAGGACTCACACTCTTGCGACATCAATGCTCACTGTCTAAATAATGTGGGATCCTACACATGCACCTGTAAGCCAACATATTTTGGAAATGCAGAATCGTGCAGACCAATTGTTGGGAAGTTTTATCATTGCTCTTTAAATAATGAATATGCGTGGACAGGTTATTTGCAGACCAATAATCGTGCATCACAAAGTTTCACATACTTTTTTCTTCTAATCTTTTAGAAGTGGATAGTCTCTAATAGAACACGAACAGAATTTTAGTCTTTTATCGTTAACGACGAAAATACTTATCTCGAATGTTTTCAAATGGTCATGGAAATCTTTAAATATTTTCACTAATATTCATCTGAAGCTTCATTTTTCCTAAATGCAAAATGGTCTTTTAATTGATGAGACTTCAAAGTTTAGATATTCTTATACAAAGAGCAAAGCAACGATTTCCAACCTTAGAAATGTCTACTGAAATTCTCAAAAGATAAAATTCCGTTCATTGAGCTGAAAAAGCTAATAAGTGCTTTTAGATGACTAATCAATGGATACCTATTTGGAAACCTGTGCACATTTATCCATTCAGTTATGGCAATACGACTGGGTGGAGTCCAATTCAGTCTGTAATCATACAAGTAATTAACAAAATCGGAGGACCGCGAAGGGAGAGTCTGTTTACCACGAATATAATAACCGACCGAATTATACGAACGAAGTCTTATTACCAATTAAACAAAACTACAGTTTCCGAGAAAAGAAGAGTAACCAATTATGATAGAAAGGGAAAGATTTACATGAAAAAACTAACAAAGGAGGCTCTGAAAATGACTATTTTGAATGTGATTGGTTGATTGAAACTACAGCATTGAATGTGATTGGCATATAGAAATGTCTGATAACAAACTGTCCGATAAAAAACGCTCCAATAAAACTAAACTTGGCAAGTGAATTTAAGGACGACGTTTAAAACACAGTTTCTGATTTGATTTCATAACAGCTTTAATAACATCCAGCATTCTCAGCGGCCATGACCCCAACAAGTACCTGGGAGTGCTGGTATCATATCTGAGTCCAGTTCTCATGGACTTAAGCCGCAGTGTATTTGTGAGATGCTGGCATGCCAAGACGGAAGGATGGGCTGCAGCGATATTTCACAACAACTGCGATGGAAAGGGACCCACAATGACAATTATCCAGGTCAACTCCTACATATTTGGAGGATATACCAACGTGTCTTGGCATAGTAAGTATTCAAACTGGCTCATGAGGAAGACCAAAAGTTTGTTGTAACCAAAGTAACCACTATCAAGTATAGACAAGACCTTATTTAAGTCACTGGAGTGAACCAACGTGGTCAGGTTAAATGTTTCTATGCGGTTTGCGTTAATTTGAATTTCAAAAATCTCAACGTTGCTATTCGTCCAGTGCTCACGTGCGTTATTCAAATCGGCATTGACGTCATTGTTGGTAAGAACAAAAAAAAAAAAAAAATAAGACTATGCAGACAGCTTCCAACATCTCCAACCACTTTTATTTCCGTTCCCTTTCCTCATAAGATTTGCTATTACTCAGATTCAATGACGTGACGTCCAGAAAAATTTAATTTCCGTCTTTGCTTGATCCTTATCGAGAATTGTGTTTATGCGTGCCATTTCATGGTAACATATATTGTTCACCAACAGGCGATAATCCATGCCGTCACTCTCCAACCAGCAAAGCTTTCATCTTCTCACTAAACAACATCAATGGATATGCTCCCGTCAAACTCGCTAAATACAACAATACTCCCAGTGCTATGTATGGCTGTTCCGATTCTGGACCAACGTTTGGTGATAGTACTTCCCTGCACGACATCTATATATCTAGTGACGCCGTAAACAACCAAAATTCGTACACCCACTGTGGACACACGTACACCGTTCCACCAGGATATTCCCGCCATGACAACTGCCCATTTTTTGCCGGTAGCTATCAGTTTTCTCCTACTGACATCGAAGTCTTCTATGAAAAGTTATCCTGATGAAAATTCTGTTTCTATAACCGTCCTAAGGAGATCCAGCTGCAGATAACTAGGTAAACTGATGTAATCGCTTTCCTGTGCACTCGATCATAAACAGTTCTTTTCTAAAACTGCGATCTGCTTCTGAATTCGTTTTTAAGATAACGTTTCAAATAATAACAGTGAATCTGCATTTCCACTGTATACAAAATGAATACATCTTATAATGTCTTTAAAACAATTTTCATTTGTCTTTAATCGCTTTTACATGCTGTTTGCGTCAAAGAAAGGTAATGACCACAATAAAAGAACAAGTAAGAAGCATCGTTTCATCACATCATTTCATGTTTAATTGATAATCTCTGCCTGAATCTCGATAAAAAATAAAGTAATTCTATCTATTCTATCTTACTAAGTTAATTAAACAATTTTGGGGAGAATATTAGTGGTTTTCTCATATGACTCATTCCTCTTGTTCTTTTTATCTATGAAAACTTTCGAGTTATTCATAACTGTAGAATAAAAGTTATGGGAAAACGACTTCTCTCAAACGGTTGACACCGTTTGCCATATGATTAATTCAAGCCAGAAGAAAACATTTTAAGGGTGCGACCAGAAAGTGTTATAGAGTCGATCAGCAACAGAAAATTGTGCGGCTCCTCAGGAAAAATCGCGACAAGAGTCAGCCTCGAATCTCCTGTCAACGTATAGTTATAAAGCAAATCAGCACTTGAAAACAGCGTTTATTTTTCCGCTTTTTATAGCCTAGCTATCTTCTATTTAAGCGTTCACGCAAGCGTCCAAAAGACACTCAATAAACTGCAGGTTTCCCATGTACATTATTAAAACACGAAAATGGCCATTTCCGAGTTCTCATTATGATATCCAGGGGCCATTTTTTTTTGAAAAATAATATATTAAAACGTGCGCGAGTTATCTACAAAAACGTTTCTTCGAATCGTTTCTTTAGCCCGATAAACTGTAATAGCCAATTAAAAGCATGACACCAATACTGACTCTTAAAGTTTTTTCTAGATGTTTTATTTGTGCAGCTAGATTTGATACCCAATTAATTTCACTCAAAGATCACAACTTCCCTTCTCAATTGTCGCGTCTCAGTTAGTTTATGATTAAATCAAGCCGAAGCGGAACAATTTCTGCCAGACAGTGCATTTCATAATCTTTCCATTGATACTGTAAATAGTTTTAGATGGTTACGCTTTCACATTTTTTCCGCGAAGGTCACCCGCGAAGATAAACCGTTTGTTTGCTAAATCTGCTGACTATCGGATCAGGCCTGTGCATATTTTGTTTCTGCATCAGGTTTCAGAAGAGGAGCTTATCAGATAGCCAACGAATGGTCAAAATTTAAATACCTCTCAGAGGGTCCAGCAGCCTCAGTTTGCCTTCACCCTCCTACAGCAGACTTAAGAGCGGTCGTCCGTAAATATCGCCCGGAGGTGTGCAATATGAAAAAATCGAAAATCCCCAAACTTTGCCAGAATACAGGTCTGGATGAACTATTTCTAGAAAAAAAAAACTTTGAGTTCAATTGCATTTTTATTTTCGTGAACGTCAGCAAAATCGGTTTTGTGGCTCTGACCGTCAGCTTCACGAGGTTTAGACAACCATTATTTGAACGTCGCTTGAAAATAAAATAAACGGTAAAAGTGACCAAATCAAATATTTTCCTAATGAAAAGAACACATATTTGTAAACAGTCTGAAGTGTTCTTTGTTGGCTTTCGTTGCAATCTAAATTTTGGGGAGATTTTTGTTTTTTTTTCCAAAATTTCACTCATTTTGGCGGACAAAAAAATGGCAAAAAGAGAGGGTAAAATCGACTTTACGACGTGGGCTTGAAAAAAAGAAAAAGTAAGTTCAACCAAATTTGTTATCGTTTTCATTTTTGGAGTCCTGTCTGGAACATAATATGTTTTGGCATATTTTACAATTTTTTTACCACTTTCAAGAAAGTCCCCAGATCTGATATTGAAGTTGATCGTCCCTCTCTGTTCCCTCATTTTCTCTTGTCGGATGAAACTTGAGCCCTGAGGGAGTTAAAAACCTTGTAATTAGTTAATCTTTCCTATTGACAAACTATTTAAAGATACTGGCCTTCCACACCTTTAATGGTCTAAAGAAAGCGGTAGGAAGTGTACAAATCATATTAAGCAGGTTCTCAATTGATAAATGATATAAATTTCTGAAACGTCAGCCAACAGGTTTAATTTTCTTTATCATATTATATGTACTAATTTTCGTTAGAAATCAATCGGGGGACTGCAAAGTACAAATGCAGATATCATTTTCACTTCGCATGGTAAACTCCGCCTATGACTAAGGCTAAGTATAGAGTATTTCCTTCGAACGCTAAACAGTAAATATTTCTATGTATTTGTGATAACATTTTGTGTGGCAGATGCTTCGAACGGTATGTGAAGTATGCAAGAATTCTTTAGAAGTGCCAAAGAGTTACGAAATTGTTTTAAATTGCAGTGTGTTATTTTGATACGGTTTTCCTTCCCTCAGTTTCAACAAACAAAAGTAATCGACGTTTGTGGAAAAACCCTCAGTAAATGAATTCGAGTTTAGAGGAGATGAATTCACAGCACGAAAACGCAAATTTACGTCGGCTTAAACGCGACGTAAATGCAACGTAAGTTTAGATTTACGCGACTTTACGCTCACGCAAACGAGCCGTAAAGTTAAGCTTTACGCTACCTTTAATCAATGGCGTAAAGGTGTGTAATGAACACTAAAACGATTGACGTAACGTTGACAGAATTGTCACGTAAAGCCGCTTTTAAACAACAGCGGAAAGGCAGTTTTAAGGTTCTGTAAAAGTAAATTTGCGCTTCTCTATAGAACATTTTCTGTGGCATAAAGTTAGCGGAATTGTGACGCACGGTCAAATCAGTCACGTTCGTTAGTCGAGAATGAACATTTCGCTCAACTTGACGCACATGAGCTCGGCGTAATCAGCTAAGTCTCATTTGCGCTCTCAGTTTGAGTTCAAATTTCATTTACAGAGTATTTGAGGCAAGCACCCGCTATATGCGCCATCTCCAGGTTAAACACGTGGTAGCTGTCGAGAACTGTACAGTAGTTCTCCCACGGTGTGTGTATGGAGGTAAGATCATTTGCAACCTGTGTGCTCAAAAAATAGTAAGCAACACTAATGACAGCACTAGTGCACACTTACAATCCCCTGGTACGGCTCACATCGTACGCATGCGCAAAACCATATCACCCGTAAAGTGGCAGCCATGGAAGGCTGTTTCGCCCTTGTTATGGCTCATTAGCATGACATAGCGAGCAGGGTCTATATTTGTATACGCAAGCTTTTGAGAAATAGGCAAATTGATTTATTTGCTCAGCTTCGCCTAACTAGAATACAATTCGGATGTTTTGTTTAGCAATAACAAAGTCCCAGTTCAGGCCATATTTTTCAAAATGAAAATTGTTGCAAGCTTTCAACTGAAACTAGGCTTAGACCGTTTTCGGGATGTTTCATCGCTGTGCTCACACAAATAATTATTTGTGCTTAACTATTAAAACTTCTACATCTCAAAGAGTTATGTTATTTTATATGTGCTCGATCCATTTGAGCTAAACCATAAACAACTTTACGTTTCATTTACACTAGGTGTAAGTAAGATATATAGCTCATGCTCACTAGATTATTCTAGTTTGAGCACTCTGGCATGGTTTAGACGACACCACAAATGTTGGGTCGTTTGGGGTGACCCTCTCGGTGCTCCTCCATCCTACTATCAGCACTGCACTGACGAGACCCACATAGGTCGAAACAGTTTGGTTGGTTTGTTTTAGAGGTTTTTCGAGGTTCTTGTCGGATAAGTGAGTACCTGCCGGGAGGGAAAACTTGCGACTTTTTCCTCCTTGGCAGTGGTTTTTTTTCTTCTTTGGTTTTCTGTTTGGTCACCCATCCCTTTTTTGGGATTTCTTGGGTTGTTCCGAACTTGCTTGTTCTTCTTTTGCTTTTTTCTGTTGTCTCGGTCACCCATCCCTTGGACTTGTCCTTGGGTTGGGTCCGAACTTCGTCATGGTTGTGTCCTTTAATAGGACCATTGACATCGATTTCCAGGGGCTCCCTGAGGAGGTTCTTTTTTCTGAGGCGGTTGGCCTATTGTTGGCTTATTTTGATCGAGAGTCCGATCATCGTGTGGCTGCTGTGCAGGCGTGTCCTGGCCGCGTTGCCAGAGTGACTTTTGTGGAGAATGGGGAGGTTGCCAAGCTCTTTTTTGAGGAGCTTGGGTTTGTTAAGTTGGGTGATGTGGAGTGTAGGGTGGTCAAGCCCCCTCCTCCTACACCCCAGTCTACCACGGTTGTGGTATCTCCGTTTCCCTTCGAGGGATCTAACGAGGCTATTAGCACGGCCCTGTCGGCATATGGATCCGTCAAATCTGTACGCAATCAGGTTTGGCCCGGTAGGCCTTCGGTCTCTACCGGGTCACGTATTGGGCAGATGGTGGTCAAGAAAGTTATCCCGCCGTTTATTGCCATCCGCGGTGTTCGCTGCAAGGCCTGGTATAGGGGGCAACCCCTTCAGTGTGTGACCTGTCGAAAGGTTGGCCATAAGTCCACCGAGTGTCCCCTTAGGGGCAAATGTTTCCGGTGTCATGGAGAGGGGCATTTGGCTAGGGACTGTAAGATTGTTGCGAGTGCTCTGCCTGTGGCGGATGCTCCTGAGGTCGGAGGGAGTGTTGAGCCCTGTGTAGAGATGGATGTACCCTTGCCTAGTGAAGACAGTGCGCCTGTAGCCCAAGGCAGTGTTACAGCAGCTGATGCATCCGCTCCCGTTGCTCAGGACAGTGTTGTAGAAGAGGCTGAAGAGTGTGACTACTCCTCTGATGCCAGTGACGATCTTTTCCCGTCTGCCACACCGGTTGATCAAGTACCGATCGAAAACGTTTCCCGTAAACGTTCTGCAGCCCAGACATCTCCGGTCTCAAAAGGAGTTGTTAAGAAGGCCCAACACTCCTCGCCAGCGGTTCCACCCAAGAGTGATATTTGCAATGGTGGTCCTAAGGTTCTCCTTGAAGTTCCTGAAATTGTTCGCTGTTCCGCAGACCACCGTGCAATCGTGTGGGAGATTGTGGTTGACTATCGTAAACCGCCCAGTCAGCGTAAAACCTACGGCCAGTGGACTTCAGATCCCCGATTTTTCGGGTTGAGAGATAAAGACATCGAGGCTGCTCTCGCTTATTGCGACAAAAAGTTCCCACTTTTAAAGTAATTAGTTAAGTCATAAAAAGAAAAACAAAAGAAAATATTTAGTTAAGTAATGAGTGGGTGTGTTTAATTTCTGGGAGTGAGTGTGTAATTTTTAAGTGAGGTGGGGTTCGATTCCCCAGCGAGTTTGGCATCTGGTGACCCTCGTTTAAGGTGGTCCCCATCCCTAAGGCATTGCACGCTAGCCAATGGGTTGGGATTACACATGTAGGTCGGCGGGATTGCACCTCCCTTCATCGGGGCCCGGCCGTCCACCTTAAACATAAAAAAACTGCACTGATGAGGCCCAGAGGGCCGAAACAATACTAATTCAGACGTGCGATTTTGAGCTCCTCGATTAGCCAAAGTTTAACTTTGTCGATTCAAGGTTAGTCTCGCCTTTGGGCCTTTTTTACATTTGCTTTGTGTGTCATTTATGGATTCAGGTATGAATACTGAGAGATTGTTAGAAGATTTATTTGCCGATGGAACCATCGAAGACTCATCGATCGTAAATGGAGAATCATATGCGTCGAGAGCTGCACGTACCTCTGGAAATATTGGAAATGATGTGCCAAACAAGCGGGTTTCTGCTTTTATTGAAAACAACATGCCGCAGCAGCCGAGAACCGCTTTTTTTACACCGTCTAAATCAGCGACTGCTCGTTCCGTTTTCGACGCTTTTTCGGCGCTGAACATTGAATTTACAGACATACAATGCCTCCAACGAAAACTTAATGGGGAAGTCGTCGTGACTTTCAAGTCTGAGACCGCCAAAGAAAGGTTTTTAAGCTTCAATTCTCTAAAACTTGGTTCAGAAAACTACGCCCTACAAGATGTTGACAAACCGTTAACATTTCTCACCATCTACGACGCACCTTTTGAACTATCAGATTTGGCGATAATTAAACGCCTAGCACCTTACTGTGAGGTGTTACACTGCCGGAGAGGTAACCATTCTTATGCTCCCGCTATTTACAATGGCTTTCGATACTACCGTGTTCGGGTTTTTAAACCTATCCCGAGTTTCCTGAGATTTGGAAAGTTTCAGATCTTCCTGCGACATAATGGCCAAGTTCCCACTTGCCGCAAATATAATTGTTCTGGACACTTTGCTAATGGCTGCCCCAACAAGATTTGCTTCAATTGCGAAGGCATTGGCCACGAGGCGTCAGAGTGTCAACGCCCCGTTCTATGCTGTATTTGTAAAGAGGAAGGCCACTTGGGGATCAATTGTGATTACTCTTGGGTCTTTCCACTCACTCACTGCACCGAAACCGATGAAACGGATGAGGTAACCATTGATGTATCAGATGACCATGGTTCTATTGACGAAAATGCTCCACTTGCTTCTGTTCTTCTTTCACCAAAACGATCTTCTGAAAATTTTCCTCTGCCAAATCCGCCCGTCAACGAAGAACTTGCTGAGAATTTGCCTCCCGTCTCCCCCCCGCCTGACGTCTTCAATGAAACTAATCAATCTTCTCAACTGGAACAACCTTCTCAACCTGAACATTTCAACGAGACTCAGCCACCCTCTCAACCTGAATAGTCCGAGCAACATTCTAAACCAGAAAAACCTTCGCAACACTCTCAACCTGAACAGCAACACTCTCAACCCGAACTGCCCTTGCACAATCTCTCCGAACAATCTTCTCAACCGTCATCCGTCTCTTCTGATTCCCCGATTCTAGATCCTCATGGCTTCATTGCTCCCAAATCCATCAAGCCGTCATCCCGTCGCACACCTGCTCGCTTGCCTGATCTGTCCCTTGCCTGCATTCGTAAACCTACTACACCTACGCTCACCACCGGAAGGCCACGCTCATCGATACCTGTTCCTTCCACAGCTTCATTTACCCTTGAAACCGAAAATGACATGGAAACAACCCATGATCTCAAAAGAAAATAATCCGATGTATCTCCAAGTCGAAAGGAAACTACCCCCACGGAAAAGAAAAAAGGAAAAAATAGACACTCTCAAAAGTCCAAGTAAGTTTTTTACCTTTTTAAGTGAGTCTTTTTTCCAAGTTATTTCAAACTCTTAACTATTAATGCAAGAGGGCTCACAAACCCCCTTACCTACAATTTCTTGTTTGATTTGATCGAGAAGTCCAACTGTGATGTCTGTTTTGTACAAGAAACGTTAATTCATTCTAAATCTACTATAAAATCTCTATCCCGTAGATGGCTGGGCCGTAGTTTTTGGTCCCCTGCCTCCGGGAAACAGGGTGGTGTCGTCACCTTGATTTCTTCGAAATGCTCAAACGAAATCGTATCTTGGAAGAAGGACTCACAAGGTCGTATTGTCAGTGTTTTGATCAGGTGCAACGACTTTGATATCAATCTAGTCAATATCTACGCTCCTACCAATCCTACCGGAACGGAAAAGTTTTTTTGTTTCGATTCATGAATTTTTCATTCCCTCCTCTGCGACTATCATCGGAGGAGATTTTAATTGTTACGACAACGCTCTCGATAAGTTTGGTGGGAATATCTCTATACACAAAGACTACGAATCTTTAAAAAGTGATTTCGCGCTTTCATATGTTTGGCGAAATTTGCATCCAAGATCAAGAGAATTGACGTGGTTTAATTCCACACGGTCAATTGGGAGTAGACTTGACAAGTTTTTAATTTCGAAAGATTTATTATCACCCAGCGTTAAATGTGACATTCGCCCTTGTTCGATATCCGACCACGATTTTGTTTTTCTTACCTTTGATATTCCCACCGCTGTAAAACGCGGTCCAGGCGTTTGGTGTTTCAACAACTCTCTTTTGAACGATAAGGATTTTTGCGCTACTATAGAGATACTAATCGATGATCATGTACGTTTTTTATCTTGTTTTCCGTGTGTCCAAGATTGGTGGGAGTTTTTAAAACAGTCTATTAAAGAAGAAACGATCTCCTTTTCCCGTAAAAAGCGAAGACAATTGCAAAGAGACCAGGTAATTTTGACGAACAAATTGATCCGTCTTCGTCAACGTTTAGTTGACGGAGACAATTCCGTTATCCCTTTAATTTCTGGCACCGAATGTCGTTTGAAAGCCCTTCGAACTAAACAAGTCGAAGGAATCATTATTCGTGGTAGAGCAGAATGGTTAGAGGAAGGCGAACGCCCCAGTCGGTACTTTTTTAATTTACAAAGAATTAAAGCTCAACGATCCCACATCTCTTCGTTTTATGATTCTACCGGTATCGAAGTCTCCTCCCAAGAAGATATTGAAAAAGCTCATATCGATTTCTACACTCAGCTCTTTTCCGAAGAACCGATAGATGCTGCTCTTCAAGAAGATCTTTTATCCTCTCTATCACGGAAATTAACTTTTGATCAGGCGTCATCTTGTGAAGGCGAGATCACGCTTGACGAACTTACTCTCGCTATGAAAAATATGAATAGGAATAAATCGCCTGGCCCTGATGGCCTTTCGGTTGAATTCTACGCTAGATTTTGGGATCGTTTAGCTCCACATTTATGTCAAGTCTTAAATGCACGCTACCAAACCGGAGAGATGTGTGATTCCATGAAGATGAGCAAGACACGCGTTATTTTTAAGAAAGGAGATCGTAAGAATCTGAAAAATTGGCGTCCGATTTCTCTCTTAAACGTTGATTATAAGTTATGCTCAAAAGTTCTCTCTCTTCGACTCTCTAAAGTTCTGAAATATATCGTTGACCCTGATCAAACTTGTTCTGTGCCCGGACGCAAAATTACTTCAAACTTACATTTACTCAGAGACATCTTAGATTACATCGACCGCACGAATGAAACCGGCATTTTGCTCAGTTTAGATCAAGAGAAAGCCTTCGATCGCGTTAATCGCACCTTTCTGCAAAGCCTCTTACCCCGTTTTGGTTTTGGCCCGTCTTTTTGTTTTTGGATCAACACTTTATATAATGGGGCCAATATGCGTGTTATTGTTAATGAATGGCTAACCGTTGCGATTCCTTTGTCTCGTGGGGTAAGACAGGAGGATTCCCTGTCTCCCCTGCTCTATGTTTTGTGCGTTGAAACTCTCGTATGCAAAATCCGAAATAATCCTGAAATCGAAGGTTTTCTCCTTCCGGGCGCACATGGTCTCTGCTATAAAGTTGGAAATTATTCTGACGATACGACCTGTATAGTGAAATCTTATCGCTCTCTGCAAGTTCTATTCAACATGATTAATATTTACGAGCGTGGCTCTGGGGCACGCCTTAATCTCACGAAAACAGAGGCCATGTGGTTGGGGGCGTGGCGTAAGCGCGACGACCAACCACTTGGCCTCAAATGGGTGACAAAAATTAAAATTCTAGGCGTTGTTTTCGGCCGCGATACTGAATTAGATAATTGGCAGCCAAAACTAGAGAAATTGGATAAACATCTAAATTTATGGAAATCCCGCTCTCTTTCTCTTGTCGGCCGATCACTCATCGTTAACACCCTCAGAATTAGCAAGCTCCTATATCTCTCTACAGTTTTGTGTGTCCCAAAATGGGTCATTTCTAAGGTGAACGCTTTAATCTGGCCATTTTTCTGGGGTTGTCGAATTGAAACAGTGAGCCGAGCGACCTGCCACCAATCTCTTAGCAGTGGCGGTCTCGGCATTTTGAATTTCCTGATCAAAGGTAAATCTCTTAAATTAGCCTCAGTAATTTCTAATCTAGATAATCGCGAATCAAAATCCTTTTATTTGGCGAGATATTTTCTAGGCTCTAGGCTTGCCTCCAGTCGCTCGGAGCGGAGCTCTCTTCGAGATAACTCCACCCCGAGTACACAGATCTTGACGCCCTATTATGAGATTGTTCTCTCGGCGCTCACCACTCTACGTGGGATTCTCTCCCGCACGGAGTGGTGCGATTTTGAATTTTCTTCCAAGAAATGTTATCGAACTCTCTTGAAGGAAAACTCCACATCTCCAATTCTTCATCGCTTTTGGACTCCCTTCCTTTCGATTGACTTTAATCTTGACAAATTTTGGAATTTAGTGCGAGATGACTTTTCTGAAAATTATAAGAACGACATACTCTGGAAAATTGTACTCCGCGCTATCAAGGTCCGCGATTCTCTAAAGAATTGGGGATATATCGACTCAGATAAGTGCGCCTTCTGTTCCCGTAAAGAAACTATAGATCACTGTTTTCTCAATTGCCCCCGTGTGAAATCTGTATGACCCACTTTTCTCCTATTATCTCCTCTATCCTTGGAACTAGCTTTCTCCCATCCTGTACCTATGTTTTCTTTTTTCGTTGGACCCCCGCTAGTCCAAAACAAAATCGTATTGCCCGCTTTCTAATTAAGACAATTCTGTACAGCATCTGGAAATTTCGAAATAAATCTACCTTCCACGATGGGAATGACCCCCCTGAGGGTATAATTCGCTATGCCCTCAGCGAGACCAAAAACAGAATTGCGTGCGACTACTTCCGACTCTCGTTATCTAACTTTAGAAACGCTTGGGAGTCCCCATCAATCTGTACAATTGATGGGGACTCCTATAGAATACTTTTGTAAATAGATTACCTTAAGCTTTAGTTAACATTTGATTTAATCAACTTGGAATTATTTACAACTTAGAATTACCTTTAAACAATCCTAGAGTTACATTGGTATTAGCCTACGTTAGCCCTAGCCATACCAATATTATAGATTAAGCTTATATTAATATTAGTTTACCTTAGGCCTTAGTTAACATTTGATTAAATCAACTTGGAATTATTTACAACTTAGAATTAGCAGATCAGATACAATGAAATATATGAAGTTTAGAATTAGAATTAAACAATCCTAGAGTTACATTAATATTACTCTACGTTAGCCCTAGCCATACCAATATTATAGATTAAGCCTATATTAATATCAGACCTAACTATTTTGGAATTATTTATAACCTTACATTAATATTAGTAATATTTAATACTCTTATAGATTTAAGAACTCTTGAACTTTGGAACTTTGGACTGTTTATTAATAATTAGTTGGGGCCAAGCCCACGTCCGTTAGCTCTTTTATTTTGTAACTTAGGTGGTTTGCTATGAATAAACCCTTTTCAGAACTTAAAAAATCAGACGTGCGATTTTGAACTCCTAGGATACGTAAGGGTTTTTTTTTGTTTTTTTTACTCGAATTACTTGCTTCTTTTTTCGCCCCGTGGGGCTTTTTCTCATTTATTGCTTGGTGGAAAGCTTAAGGAATCATGGAATTTAGCGAACATGATGGAGGAATTATGGATTCTGGTGAACACGATGATGGAAATTTTGAAGATGTCTCGACCGTTGCTGGAGATAATGTTCCTTCGGAAAGTCTACATGCTGTTAATGGAGATTCGTACGCTTCACGCGCCACTCGTACGTCTGGAATAGGGAATATTCCGGTTAATGATTTGGTACAGCAAGTTTGGGAGAACGAAAACCGTATACCACAACGACCTAAGACGGCTTTTTTTACGCCGCACAGACAAACCTCTGCTCGCTCCGTTTTCGACGCTTTGGCTCTTTCGAACACCGAGCCGAGTGAGATTCAATGTTTACAGCGAAAAATTAATGGGGAAGTCGTGGTTACTTTCAAGTCCATGGAAGCGAAGGATAAATTTCTTGGGTTAATTTCTTTGTTAATCGATAGCCAGCATTACGCAATTCAAGATATTGACAAGCCTTTAACATTTTTAACAGTTTATGACGCGCCCTTTGAATTGTCAGATTTAGCTATCATCAAACGGCTGACACCATTTTGCGAGGTTTTGCATCATCGAAGAGGAAAGCATTCTTATGCTCCAGACGTGTACAACGGCCCAAGACATTATAGGGCTCGGATTATCAACCCTATTTCAAGTGTTTTTCGTTTCGGGAAAATACAAATCTATGTAAAGCACAACAATCAACTTCCAACTTGTCGAAGGTGTAATTACCCGGGACATTATAGCAACACGTGTCAAAGCCTGGTCATCTAGGCGCTAATTGCGACTATTCTTGGGTTTTCCCAATGGTGCATGGCGCCCCTACGGACGAGTCCGAAATCGTAAACATAGTAGATGAACCACAACACTCTCCCTCTCTTGACGTAAACATTGAGGATGACCAATAGGATTCCTCGTCCATTGATGAAAATCTTCCGCTGTCCTCCTTCTTGCCGCCGCGTGAGTGAGTTGAGTGAGAACTTTATTTTAGCACGATAAGTAAAATCAGCATTGCTGGTGGGGTCGTGCAAACAATAGTTACCAAAAAATAAAATACTTAAACATATGTACAATTTAGAATTAAGACTTAAAAGCTAAGACCTATCAGAAATATTTGTAGTCGGTATCTCTGTTTTTAGTTATGGCTAAAATCGGTTCAAAATTTAATTTATCTGTGTCAAATTTCCGAAGACAGCGTTTAAAATCTTTCAAGGTTTTAGCCGTTGTTTCCTTGTTCGTTAAACTTTTCCATGCAATTGCTCCTCTATAACTTATGGAGTTCCTGATAAAATTTGTTTCAGGTCTGGGAAGAATAATGTCATCCTTTCTTCTGCGGCCTGATTTCCATTGTGTAAAAAGTTTTTAGAATTCTGTAACGGTGAAACCCTTCGTACATTTGAAGACAAACTCTGTTAGTCGCACTTTGTACATTGTTTCCAGACTGTCCCATCCAGTTCGCGTTAATACATCTTCAGCGCTTGTATCCCATGGCAATCCGTAAACAATTCTCCCAGCCCTTGCGTGGAGTTTCTCCAGGTTGTTTAAATGCGTTTTGCTGCACGATCCCCACACTATCAAACCGTATGTGACTGATGGCAGTATCACCTTTGTGTAGAAGTCTTCTACTTGCTTTGGAGGGAGAAACCGCATGCGCCGTAGTAAGCTTAGCTTGTACGCGAAGGACTTTGCTACATTTGCAGCATGGTCTGACCAAGATAACTTGTTATCGACTTGTACTCCAAGGAGTCTGTCCGAGATTGTCCACTCTATATTGTTGTTGCCAAGACGAATTGCTTGGATAGGACCAATGAATGATGATTGCCGCTGCACAATCATCGCTTTGCATTTTTCTGGATGTGGTATCATCAGATACCTATCAAGCCATTTCTGGAGTTCAGCTAGGACATCGTTTAGCATGTTTGTTAGTAAATCCATCGTTCCTGCAATACAGTATGTTGTTGTGTCATCTGCATATACATAAGTTTCCGCAGATTTTAATGAGTTTGGGAGATCGTTTATGAAGAGTGAAAATAACGTGGGTCCCAGTACCGACCCTTGCGGCACTCCATGAGTTATATTGTGTATATCGGAGTTATGTCTGTTGATTCTGACGAATTGTCTTCGATCTGTGAGGTAGTTTTTTATCCACAGCCATATATCTTCTCTGATTCCAAGGTCATTTAGCTTTCGTAGTAACATGTTGTGCGACACAGTGTCAAAAGCTTTAGTCAGATCAATAAAGAGTACTCCCACATAAAGCCTTCTTTCTGCTGCTTCTCTCTAAAAGCTGTTCTGTTGACTTTCCTTTCCTATAAGCCCATTGTCTTCTGTCTAGTAAGTTTTCCGTGATCACGTGGTTGGTGATAGTGCTTGCGACGTATGATTCCATTAATCTGCTTGGTATATTAAGCATAGATAGCCTTCTGTAATATGTTCTGTATTCCTCACGTCCTTTTTTGAACGCTGCACTGACTCTGGCTATCTTCCACTGATCTGGTGGCTTGCAGGCTTCAGCGCTATGCCCAAACACAAATGTCCGCAAATGCCCACAAAAATGCCCACAAATGCTATGCCCGCCTGCACAAACTGCTGAGCAACCTATTCATCCCCCGCCTGAACAACCTGTTTCTGATTTAACAGCTCAACCGCTACCTGATAAACATCCCAATGAACTTAATCAGCCCGATCTTCCGTCTGAACAACCCGATCTTCCTTCTGACCAACCTGGCCAATCTTCTGAATCTACCCCTACGGACTCACCTCTCGTCACTTCTCAAGGACTCGTCGCCATAATTAAATCTGCCATCAAACCACCTTCCCGCCGAACACCTGCCAAACTTTCCGACGAACTTTCTCTTGCATGCTCCCGAAAATCTACTGCGCCAACACTTGTCACCGGAAAACCCCGTTCTTCTATCCCTGTACCTACCGCATCACACACTCCCATATTGGTCACCCCTAACAACCCAGAAGAGGAGATGGAAACTAGTCAGGGACTGAAAAGAAAATCATCATCATCTGAACTCTCGACCCCTACCTCAGAGAGGAAAAAGGGGAGAAACAGGTCAAGGAAACCTAAGTAAGCTTATAACTCTTAAGTGAGTCTTTTTTCCAAGAATCCTTCAAAACTTTAACTATCAATGCAAGGGGGTTAGCAAGCCCTCTAACCTACAATTTCTTGTTTGATTTGATCGAGAAGTCCAACTGTGATGTCTGTTTTGTACAAGAAACGTTAATTCATTCTGAATCTACTATTAAATCTCTATCCCGTAGATGGCTGGGCCGTAGCTTTTGGTCCCCTGCGTCCGGGAAACAGGGTGATGTCGTCACCATGATTTCTTCGAAATGCTCAAACGAAATCGTATCTTGGAAGAAGGACTCACAAGGCCGTATAGTCAGTGTTTTGACCAGGTGCAACGACGTTGATATTAATCTAGTCAATATCTACGCTCCTACCAATCCTACCGAACGGAAAAGTTTTTTTGTTTCGGTTCACGAAGTTTTTATTCCCTCCTCTGTGATTGTCATCGGAGGATATTTTAATTGTTACGACGACGCTCTTGATAAATTGGGTGGGAATATCTCTATACACAAAGACTACGAATCTTTAAAAAGGGATTTCGCGCTTACTGATGTTTAGCGAAATTTGCATCCAAGATCAAGAGAATTTGCGTGGTTTAATTCCACACGGTCAATCGGGAGTAGACTTGTCAAGTTTCTGATTTCGAAAGATTTATTGTCACCCAATGTTGAGTGTGACCTTCGCCCTTGTTCGATTTCAGATCACGATTTTGTCTTTCTTATCTTTGATATACCCACCGCTGTACAACGCGGTCCAGGCGTTTGGTGTGTTAACAACTCTCTTTTGAACGATAAGGATTTTTGCGCTACTGTAGAGAAACTAATTGATGATCATGTACGTTTTTTATCTTGTTTTCCGTGTCTCCAAGATTGGTGGGAGTTCTTAAAACAGTCTATTAAAGAAGAAACGATCTCCTTTTCCCGCAATAGGCGAAGACAATTGCAAAGAGACCAGATGATTTTGAAGAACAAATTGATCCGTCTTCGTCAACGTTTAGTTGACGGAGACAATTCCGTTATCCCTTTAATTTCTGACACCGAATGTCGTTTGAAAGCCCTTCGAACTAAATAAGTCGAAGGAATCATTGTATTGTATTGTATTGTAATCTTTATTTAGACACGATCAATTCATCAGCCTATAAAAATACACATCACATACGTTAAGATATTTCAAATTAAAACTACATACTATAACACTAAAGCTGTTTTCCGTGAATGCCGTGCATTAGACTTGAAGAATGTCATTGATCTTACGTTTAAACAACCCCAGAGACTCTGTGTTCCTTATATCGCGTGGTAAACTGTTCCATAATGTGGCGCCATCGTAGCTAAAGCTTTTTCTTTGATAATTAGTGCGAAGTAGTGGAACATTAAGCTTATATTCAGAGTCCCTGAGGTCATAAGCAGGGTCACGCCACGTAAACTTTGAATATAGATACCTTGGAGCTAGCCCGTGCAGACATCTAAACATCATGGTGGCTTTATGGATTTCCTGCTGGCGTGCAAGATTTTTCCACCCTAAAAACTCGAGTAGCTCAGTTGCATCAGCATCATAGTTAGAGAATGTCAACACACTGGCTGCTCTATTCTGAAATTTCTGCAGTTTGTCTCGTAGCGTTTTCCCACAGCTACCCCAAACAATGTCACAGTAATCAAAGTGAGGTTTTACTAAAGCTTGGTAGATGAGATGTAAGGTTGATGCTGGGATCAGGTGCCTCATTCGCTTCAGGGCCCCGATACCAGAGGCGATCTTTTTCGTTAGTTTTTCGATGTGACTATGCCAATCGAGTTTATCGTCTATTATTACACCAAGCGATTTTGTAGCTGTAACCTGGCTCACTTGAGTATTGTTCATTCTAATTGTTGGTGAAGCTGTGAGAGTATTCAGTCTCTGCCTCGACCCTATTAGCATGAATTCGGTTTTAGTCATGTTCAACGTGAGTTTGTTCGCTTGTAGCCAGTTGAAGACGTTTTCTAGGTCTTCATTTAGACAAAACTGAACGTTCTCAAGATTGCTTCCCGCATATGTGAGGTGCGTGTCATCGGCATACATTCTCGGTTTACAATTTGATAAGCAATTTGGAAGATCGTTGATGTATAATAAGAACAATAATGGACCGAGGATGGTCCCTTGAGGGACGCCGCAAGTCAACGAGTAGCTACCGGATAGCGACCCGTTGACAGAGCATTTTTGTGTTCGGTTTTCCAAATATGACTGAAACCATCTGAAAGATTTTCCATGTATACCATAATAGTTTAGTTTCGATAGAAGGATCTGATGATCAACAGTGTCAAAAGCTTTATTCAAATCTAGAAAAATTACTCCATTGATTTTCTCGTTATCAATATTATATGCCCAAGAATCTGTCGCTTCCAACAAAGCTGTTACAGTTGAATGATAAGCACGAAACCCTGATTGGTTTTGACATAAAATATCGTGCTCTTCCAAATAGGCATATAACTGTTCATAAACTTTCCTTTCAAACACCTTCGCCATTATTGGAATCACCGATATTGGGCGGTAATTGTTAGCATCACCGCGGTCATCCTGTTTATAAAGAGGGGTAATCCTTGCATATTTCCAGTCGTCTGGGAACGTCCCTTGGCTAATAGATTGATTGAAAATATCACATATCGGCACACAAATAAGATCAGCACATTCCCTGATAAACCTAGCAGATATTTCGTCAAGGCCTGTTGCCTTTGACTTGTCTAGTTTATTTAAAAGTGAAAATACTTTAGTTGGATTGGTGGGTTGGAGTTTAAACCGTTTATCTGTTGCGGTAAGATAGCTTTGATAGCTATCACTATTACAATCATTATTTGGAGTAGAGCAGAATGGCTAGAGGAAGGCGAACGCCCCAGTCGGTATTTTTTTTAATTTACAAAGAATTAAAGCTCAACGATCCCACATTTCTTCGGTTCATGAATCTACCGGTATGGAAGTCTCCTCCCAAGAGGAGATTGAAAAAGCTCATATCGATTTCTACACTCAGCCCTTTTCCGAAGAACCGATAAATGCTGCTCTTCAAGACGGTCTTTTGTCTTCTCTATCGCGAAAATTAACTTTTGATCAGGCGTCATCTTGTAAAGGCAAGATCACGCTTGACGAACTTACTCTCGCTATGAAAAATATGAATAGGAATAAATCAGCTGGCCCTGATAGCCTTTCGGTTGAATTCTACGCTAGGTTTTGGGATCGTTTAGTTCCATATTCATGTGGAGTCTTAAATGCCTGCTACCGAACCGGAGAGATGTGTGATTCCATGAAGATGAGTAACACACGCGTTATTTTTAAGAAAGGAGATCGCAAGAATCTGAAAAATTGGCGTCCGTACTAATTTTAGTTAGAAATCGGGTGATTGCGAGGTAAAAATACAGATACCATTTTTACTTCGCAAGTGAACTCCGCTTCTAGCTAAGGCTTAGTATGGGGCGTTTTCTTGGAAAGGTATACAGGAAATATTGTTCTGTATTTGTGATAAGTGCTTAAGAGTTACGACATTGTTTTTAATTGCAGGCCTGATTTTTTTCAGGTCTGATTTTCGCTATTGCATAAATAGCGCTATCTACTGCGAAGGATCGTACGTCATATGCAGTTTGTTATCTTAACACTTTTTTCCTTCCCACAATTTCAGCAAACGAAAGTCCTCGATGTGCGTGGAAAAACTTCCAGCCGCGGTACATTTGCCTAAAATGATAGATAAACTCTACAAAATATGCCAAGGTGGCCTCTTAATAGTTGATAACAGGAACTTACCTGTTCTATATTGTTAGTGAAGTTCATTGAACAAACATCTTAGACGCAAGAACCTTCGAACAAATTTTAATTTGGCGGAGCTATCTGCCAAATAAGTTTTAATTTTGTAAATAGCAAGGACATTAGTCATTTTTTCTTTAGAAATGCTTGTATTTGACCTTTTCTTTGGTATTGGTCTGCCGCAGTTTTCCCTCACCCACCTAAATTAGAAGTGTGCTGATGAGGTTCCGGAGGGACTCCGCGCAAGTTTTATTCCCCGAGTTGCCTCCTCCCACTCCAAATTTAATCGAATATCCACTATTCTTTTACCATATAACCGTTTGAATTCTTAAAACAGTTGAAAGGAAATAATAAGTAAGGAAAATAAGGAAAAATGAGAAAGAAAAAGCACATTAACTTATTGTTAATTTTGTTTTTCTTTTTGACGTCAAGTATTGTTAAAAACAGCAACTCGCTGCACGTGACCAAATAAGCGAGGACTACAGCTTTTTCAAGGCTGAGTGCACGTGTCTCTTTTATCCTTGAACTGCCGGTTTTACATAAAGATAAAGCTTTGCTCTTGGATATCATTAACAAGACAAAGATGGGGGTGACAAGAAGACTATGTTAGAGGACTCTGGAATACACGAAATGCAAATTTGAATGAAATAAACACTTAGAATTATTTAGGCCGTTTGACGTCAAGGAAAATATTAACGAACTGATCGAGTCATAATTTCCGTTTCACCTGTTAAATAATTACGTGCTTCCTTCAAACGGTCCTTTAACTCACTTTGTGAATCATTTGGTGGTTTCTAAAATTCACATTACCGAATGGTAAACTCCGCTTATAGCCAAGGCCAAGTATGCAGCTATACAGAACTATTTTTATGTATTTGTGGTAACATGTTCTGTGGCAGATGCTTCAAACGGTATGTTAAGTGTGCAAGAATTCTTTGGTAAGTGTCTTAGTTCTTCGGGGCTCAGGAGATCGCAGACTTCTCGAAGAAGGTCGTTGAAACGAGGAGAAATTTCTCTTGTAGCTGAGAATGTCTCGCCGGACGCCATTCTAGTTTAGCAGCGGTTCAAGCAATCTCGCGTGATTTGTATTATGGCCAGCAATAAAGTCCGAATCAATTAGCTGATTATCATAGAGATGAAAAAGATACTTCACGAAGACATCTTGCAAATTATTGAAAGATTACTTTCGTAATAATGGCAACAAATTCATCTCGTCAAATACTTTTCGACGTATGATCGACTCTGCATGGTTAAAAAGTGCCTCGCAACTCCGAAAATTTTCCATGTTTACGCACCCTCATCTAAAGGCTAGTGGGGTTGGAAGAATTCATTACAGTGATTCAAACTCAAGGCGCAGCCGTGGGTTTGCATAAGTTTTAAGAATTCCCCCAGCCTCCCGAGTGTTTAGATGAGGCTATGCAAATACAGAAAAGTTACCTGTTTAATTCATAAAAATAAACTTTCTGTCAAATAACATGAGTAATGAAGGAAAATGTTATTTTCTGGCTTGATTGATACAAATTTTATTAATACATGCGCTGGACAACCGCGCAACTGACGACACACAAACCAATCAAAATTCACGTTATGAAAATCTAAGTCAAGTTGAAATTTTTGGTAACCGGCAAAAGCCGTGTAAATGAAATTAATTCAGCTTTGAATCCTCGTAAATTAAATTTGAAAGAAAAATACCGAACGAATCCTTAAGGAAAGAACTTTAGGAAAAGGAGTTTATCTTGGCTGAAAATGAATGTCAGTATGGTTGATCGCTTTTGAAAGTGGCGTGAACCTGCTCGAGTAATGGCTGCCGGAAAAAGATTGGTTGACAAGTTGAAATTGTCGCTCATCGTGCTTTGTAAAGTTTTGCTGGTTAGTAAACTTTTTCTCTCCTTTTCTGTATTGGGAAAAAATCGAATGCCATTGCCAATGTGTAAGTACTTTCACTGTATACGCTAAGAACGTCTCAGAGAAAATTACATTCGAATAATTTTATAGCAACCGATCGTCTGGGCGAAGTTTGACTTGAGACATGCAGTTTTTGTAAACATTTTGATGTAACGAATGTCTTGCAGAGGATTTATTCCAGTAATGTAATACGAAAATCCCCTTTGTTATCGTTGTCTGAGTTCTCGACGCGGTCGTCTAGTTCACACTCAAATTCCACTCCAAATCAAATTTGGCTGTTATTTTCTTCCTTTTCAATACTTGGTAGTTGTAATTGAGACTGCCATGTGAGTAAGTAACGCGAAAGCTTTGAGTTTGAAATGTTTTCTAATTGTGCCGGGAAACTCAAAATGCGTGACGTTACATCTAAACACAGCAAGGGCGGCCGTTACGGTATCTCAATTATATTTTAAAACACAACAGCAGTTTATCACCGTGTAACATTAAATGGTCTTTAAAAGATTCAAAATGAACAAATTTTCCTTAATAACGTGGCTAAAGAATTTCAGTTGTAACCAAAACATTTTCTTTAACCCCATGACACTGCAGTGACCAGCATCTAATTTCTCCTTACAATATCAGCCCTGAATCACGCAGTAAGGTCATGAGAATAACGGAAATTATCACCAACTGAAGAAGCTGTTGATTGTTAAACAAATTCTCCTTGTCAACTCCTTAGGAAACAGCTGGGAAACAGTAAGGCGAATAACCAAGAACATTGATGTGAGGTTGGAAAGCATTAAGAATTTAATATCAAGTTAATCTGTCAATCTCATCTTTTACGTTAAGAATACCATTCCTTTTTTCATTCCTTTTCCATCCTTTTCCATTCCTTTTCCATTCCATTCCTTTTCCATTCGTTTCCTTTTTCCTTTCCATTCCTTTCCAATTCCATTCCTTTTCCATCTCACGTTAAGAATTCCATTCCTTTTTCTCAGTTTCTAAGACTTCGTCGTTTATGTAGTGATGACTCTGATTTCCACCACAAATCAGAGTCAATGTGCCAGTTCTTCGACAAACGTGGTTATCCTGTTTCCGTCGTTCAAGCGGGTTACCACCGCGCTCAACTCATTGATCGACTTTCAGCACTACAAACGTCGCATAAGGAAGATTCCGACCGCATTTCATTCACTCTCACGTTTCACCCTCAAAACCACTCAGTTAAATCCATCATTCTTAAAAACTTTAAATTACTTCAAAACGATCCAGAGACAAGCACTATCTTTTCGCAGCCTCCGCTCATTTCATTCAAACGCGACAAAAACATAGGCAATTTTTTGGTCAGAAGTTCTTTTCAGACTAATGACCAACCAGGCACTTTTATATGCGCTCGTGCACGATGCAAAACGTGTCCTTTCATTCACAACACTGATAAAATATCTGGACCTAAACGATCCATTAAAATCACCGATCACTTCACGTGCACCTCCGCCAATGTAATCTATTGCATAACTTGCAGTTATTACAAAAAGATATACATCGGGGAAACAGGCAGAAGACTAGGTGACCGATTCCGAGAACACCTTCGAGACGTGGAAAGAAATGACAAGGACACATCGAAACCAGTCGCTAGACATTTTAATTTACCTAACCATTCTAAGCAATACATGGCAATCTGCGGTCTTTCCTTGCACTTAGGTGGCGCGGAAAGCCGTAAAAATCTTGAACAAAAGCTCATCTTTCAAACCGGCACTCTAAATCCCACAGGGATCAACGAACGCTTTTCATTCCACTAATTTATTCAGGTTTTTCTCGTTGCCATGCTCCCACCAATAACGTAGCTCCATTTTCTGCCTTTAAAAGCACACACAACCCACAATTCCTCTATTCGCTCCGACGAAGGGCTAACGCTCGAAACGTCAGCTTTTATAATCATTACGGTGGCCAATTTACCATTTCAACTTTGTTGACGTATCCAAGTTATCTCGTTACTCCCACCGACGCAGCCCCAAACAGTTTCTTTCGAAACTATCAGCCTTTAATCTCATCTTTTGTTTATATTCTTTTCCATTGGCTGAAACTGCAGTTTTAAGTAACATGATTGGATTTATTGTATATAAGGTAAAATAAAGTAATTGTGCAATGGAACACATTACATTATAAAACGTATTGATGTTTAAAACCATTTATTAAACCATGGACAATCTTTGAATCTGATTGGCCCTCTTTGGTGTAATTTATCCACAAATTACACCATTTGTTATTCTAAATCACATCTTTTTCCAAGCAAATGACAAACCTTAAATTAAAACACAAAAATCAATCCAAATTTCAAGGCTTGTTCAAAGTAATGAATCAAATTACTTGACATGTAAAGGGAAGTAAAAGACAACTTTTGCACCTTTTTACAAACCAGCTCAGCACTGAATCATAAAATAATTGTACTGACTAAAACATCCTGTATTTGAAGGACTGAATTTCGCACTTTCACAATGAATATTAAATATTACTGAACCTCATGTTATGCAATTTTGGTCCGGAATCATACTTGCGATTTCAAATCAAACTTCTGCTGTGGGCTTGTTTGATTGGGAAATAACTTGTATCATTTCAGACCCAAGTGCACTCCACTTAGTTCAATTACCATCAAAAATTTTTAAATTACATTGATGACTTATTTGATATTTTCAAACAACACTTCTGAGAAATTTACATGGAAATTTTTAGAGAAGTATATTGTCTCTGGACCCTATGCTCACTTGAGCCATGTTACTGAATGGGTTGGCATATGGAAGATTCCCTGTTCATGAAAATAAATTTTTCCTGCCAGAGATCTAGTTTGCTCAATGCATGGACTCTCTTTTTGGTAGATGTTGGCAAAATTAGACAACCAAAGGTAAATTCATTTACTTGTTTTTTGGATCACTGCCCATATTCCATTTAAATATAAGTTTCCTGGCCATCATTTTTAGTTCCGTCCCTATGGAGGTCATGCTAGCACACTTGTAATCATGACAAGGAGGGTGTTTACTCTTAGCACATGATAACCAGCTACTATGTTCCTTGTGGTCATAAAGAATGCAGGTTATGTTAATCACGTAAATTGAAGATGATAATCGTCATAAAAACAGTGCCAATATAAATTACAAAAATTACCACTCAGTCTTTTCAGGTCAGCTAGACTTCCTTTTGTCTCAAAATAAGACATATGATAGCAGCAAGTGTTAGCCAGTATACAGCTGTTTCTGTGGAGTTTGTTGATAGCAAAGGATGAAAGTGCATGGGAAAATCTTGAAAAGTAATCTGAGTCTCTGGTAATCCATGAATTTCAGCAAGTAAAATAAACTATTTAATTGAATTCATTAAACCCATAAATGCTTCATCCTTTCAATAGCATTTTCTTAGATTTCCTTGAAAACGTGAAGTCAAGGAACTGTTACCTGAAAACTACTCACATCACATTTAGGGTTTGTTGTATGCCTTTTTGCACTTTCTTTTGACATCCTTTCTTTAAATAGCTTTATACATGATTATTTACAGTTTTAATGACCTTAGTTTGTCACAAATATTTACTAGACTAAGTGTTTATTGAGGAATTCTGGGGTTGGTGGGACATAAGTTATGTACTCTAAGATTATTAACATGATTACTTAAGCTAGGCTACTCACATTTCTCCATGGCCTACAGGTCATGAATACATTTATTGTAAATATACCCAGTACTTGAAATTACATCTTCTGTCACTTAGTGGCTGACCTTTTCACAGTTTTCAGTACTGAACTTTGTTGTCCAAGCACAGGTGTCTGCCGGAAGCTTCTTTAATGGAATGGGAAGGTAGATTCTGTATCACAAATATACCAGTCACTAGTCACTTGTTTGTTTGTATGTGCACTGTAAGAGCAATGTAAGGTAATAGAAAAAAATTATTTGAATCGGGCATCTCTAGTCAGTAAGCAAAATTTGTGTTGCTATCTTTTCAGGAGTCCATGCTATCAACTACTCTAATGAATGAAGAAAGGGGTGGTGAAGTCTTCCTCAAATCATAGTTAATCGATTAACTATGCTCAAATGTATGGCCCTGTCCATCAGCTGCATGGGGCTGAAAAGACTTCTTGGATCTTGTTCTCTTGGCTTGATACCCTCTGCTCAATTTTTTGAGATATTATGTTTTGTGGTTGTATTCTATACAAAACTGTACATGCAGCTTCCCAAGTTACCCAGCTGAAAATCATACTTTCAAAGTATTAATTTTTTTGGAAAGACACTGACAAGAGAAATTAATTGTTATATTGTGCTCAGTACATGTACTTTGTTTTCATTTCATTCTTCTGGTTTTTTAGGCTTTTGGTCTCTCATACTTTGGTAGGTTTTCTCTTCAATCAACAGTTGACCCTTTAACTCCCACAAGTGATTAACCTGTAACTTCTCCCTATAATATCCATGCATGATCCAGCAAACACGTAGTGAGAATACTCAAACTTATCAGTTAGAATTTATTACCTTGATTGGACACCAAATTCTTGTAACCAATTTATAAGGAAATGTGTAGCAGCTGGAGGGGAGAATTCATGATCAGATCTTAGGAGTTTAAAAGGGTTAAGAAATCACCAAAAAAATCTGTTATTATTGAGCCTCTGTTCTTGCAAATAGACCCATCAAGCTGGCACATGTGGCAAGGATCCTTAGCATAAATTACTTTCTTGGTAGTACTAAGACTCGGTAGTGTCCTCTGCTACGTGGAAATGATCGTCCCTCGTACTTATTGATTTTATTCACTGGGTGGAGAGAGAGGCACTGTTGTATTTTAGGATAATCACACTAAGAAAACCACACCAACTACAAGGTGTGTTCTCTCTCGTTTATTCACGAAGCATCATGGGTATGATGACGTATGAATATATTACAGGCACTATGAGAGATCGCTGTCTTGCTCAATGGTGAAATGACCCAGCCAAGACTTTAACTCAGACTGCACAGTTTAGAGTGCAAATGTGGTAAACTCCCGGAAATTTGAAACAACAGGTAAATCCAGTCATTAGTATCCCTTGCCTGGTTTACTCCTTCGTATCAATATTCATTTATTACTTCCTTCCTTCGTCTCCTTGTTTTTATTTTGGCCTTGGTTTTTAGGTGTCAGTTTGGTCTTTACCAAAGCAGCAGTCAGAGGCTCCCCGAAAAATGGGGAAGCAATTTTCCAATTATTTTCCCCTTAAGCGTCCGGCCACCAATTTTAATCTGCAATCCCCTTCCCTGTAATCCATAAAACCAGAGATTGGAAAAATTTGTTGTCAGTGACCGAAACCATTCATGATCGCTGACATCTTAAAGGAAAAATTTCTTAAATGAGATAATGTGATTTGAAAGAATTATCCAAAACAAAAGACAATAAAATGTAGCCAAGACATAAGGGTAACACCATTTTAAAAGCTCTCATTTGCTGTTTTTAGGAAACAATATTACGCAGGGAAGCTTTGTGCTTCAACTAAAGTAAATAAAGCTTCAGATTAATTTTCGGGCTTTCAATATCTCTTTCACCTCTGAAATTTAAAAGTGGTTTAGTTTCAAAACTTGATGTCGACTGTTCTACTCCTTCCAAAAAACGAGCTTGTTTACGTCCGTCCTACATAATTTTTTTTCCTGCTCGGGATCAAAGAAGACTATCTCGAAAGGGCAAGATTATTCATCTTGACTGCGCAGATGGCCAATTAGAACACGGGGTTCACATAGAGATTATTGTATGGAAAGTGCGCTTGAACGATTTTTATTTACGATGCATTTCAAAGATTGGAAGCTAGCGACTGTCAAAACACATCGTTCGTCCAATCAGAGACACGAACGCTTAGTACATCATGGTGTAAAGCTTAGTATGTATTAAATGATTCATTTCCATGGTGAGCATGGGCACAGCCAGCTGTAAGATATTTAAAAACTTTTCAGCGAAGCGGAGGTGGGGTGGCTATTTACTAAGTCGTGGAGAGTTAAATATCCACCATCAGTTATTGACACTTAGGTTAAAAGTTGTTTTAGTGTGCACTTACCTATACCGGCAACTATTAGAATATTTTGGGGCGTAACATTTTCGAAGGTGAATAGCAAAGGAAATTCGGAGTCTGATCCGAAGAGCAGCCAATCAAAGCGAGCCAACAACGCTATCCACTGTTGTAGCATATACAAAGACGATATATCGCGCTCTGCAAATGTTTTCAAATGGTCTGACGAAATATCGACCGTTAGAACAATAAGCTAGCTTGCGATATATCTAGACAACTGATAACGTGAAAATCTTCGATATTAGGGTTAGCATCGCCATGCTCTTGTCTGGCACTGTACATGTTATATCATTGAAATGACTTTTTTCACATTTTTCGTGAATCATATTGGAGGCCTAAGCAAGGAGAATATGTTGCAATGAGTAGTTTCTAGACGAAGGGCAGGAACAAAACACAGCAACAATTCAATTTCTGTTTAAAAATTTATTTCATAAAACTTCCGGAATTTTTTTCACCTCAGAAAGGAGCACAAAAGGGGAAATAATAGCTATCTGTCATAGTAAGGTCTAACTTAGAGATAATAATTCGCCTATCCAAAGAAAAGTTATTCGCTGGAATCCAAATTAAAAGTTTTGAAATATAATCGTAATGAAAATCTGCAGTAGCTTAACTTTTCCTATGTACCACATTTTATGTTTTTTTTTTGTTTCTACTTTTACCCTTTATGAATTGTGTGGACATTTTCTAGAAAACAATTCAAAAAAATAACTCAAGACTATAAAAGACTAATTAAAAAGTTTATTCGCCAAACGCAGAAGTAACGATGTAAACCGTCAGCTCCAGCTATGTAAACAGCTCCAGGGGAGAACTTTTATAAGGTGGACATCCTTTATGTCTCAGGGCCCTATTATTAATTATTAACAAGGATGACTCATAAAAATTCGCCGTTTAGTCAATAAAAACTAAATTGCAAAAGAGAGAAACTGACGGATGGTGAAAGCGTCGTGACGTTTGTCATTGCAAAGTGTTTAACAACGTAAACCAGTCTAAGAAGAAGGATTGAGGACTTTCCTTCTGATCTGTGTCTAGAAATGAAGCGCTGTCACTTCCCAGTACTTTCGTTTCTTTTTCTTTTTCTCATGTTTGGTGGCTTGACATTCGTAGACCATGGTAAGTATGTTTCGTATCTCTGTATTTATAGTGGAGGACAGCTTAATTGTGCTGATTTATATTCACAAACTTTCCATTACTTCGGCTCAGATTCGTTTACTATTATAGTTTCAGTTCGGTCATTTGACTTTGCATTTGGTCTATACGAGCTGTTAGGTGAGGGAAATTGTCGACTTATTCTCGATTGAATCGCAAACTGAAATCATAAGAATGTGGAAAAGAAGACGTTTTTTAAAGCACGTTTCTGAGTGAACAACGGTGAACTTAGCTTTGTTTAGTTTGTACACACCATATTTGAAGGGGTCCGTTTTAAAACTGTTATGTTGTATTTCATCAGACATTTAAGACGTTTTAAGACAAATTGTAATCATCTTCTGATGATATTTCTTACGTGATTAATCGCGAATGATAACGTTTAGACTCAAAGAACAAACTTGATAAACGAAGATGAAATGTTACGGTTTCATTCGGGACTTTTCGCCAACTTCAGCAGTTTTCCTTGGAACAACCCTAACCATACGTTACTAAGAAAAGAACCCTCTTGGACGAATGATAACAATATTGATGAACTAGAACCTATTCAAAGTTTTTGATAACAAAAAGGAATACGACTGGACAAGTCTCCTTTTGATTTCGATATAAGTCTGTTTGGACAGACTCATGTCATAAATAACTAATACCACTGCGGTATTTCAATGAGCAATAATTGATCAGAGTGACCTGCATTTTAATTTCAAGAATTTTCAAGTATTGATCAAACACTTTTAAGCGAGGAAACTATTTTAAACCTTAAACTAGGGCTATGAATTAAATTCACCTTTCCAAGAACCTCAGCTCGACAATGTTTGATTTTGGCATAAAAGAGGACACCTTTTTTTAAGGTTGTGAAACAAGATGTACGGAGCGCTTAGAAAAATTTATCACGAAATTCGTTGCCAAATTATATTTATTGGAAATTGGTCACAAGGAAAATTGTAGGAAAATTGTTGTCAACAACGTTTCAGGCGAGTTTCTCTACGTTTCAAAGGAGTTTGTTTTTACAAAGCAACAAGTACATCAGTTATAACCGATGGGTAAAATAAAAATTGCAGAGATGTAGAAGAAAAAAATAGATCTTTTTATTAATAATCAGCAGGCTCTTCAGATTATTTCTTTGCTCTCCAATGTAGAGCTTGCATAAACTTGTGTTTATAAATGATTTACCCAATAATAGAAAAGCAGAACTTCTAGAGAACAAGGGAAAAATCAAATCATATAAATCTTCACCACAAGGTTAAAAGAAATTGTCTAGGGACGGTGATTTTTACATCTGATAAAGCTTTTCACAAGGAACTGAATTCGTTTAAACTGAACGTTGCTAAAAGTTGAGAGGCACAGCCTATTGTCATCGGTTTTAACAACATCAATTTCATAATACTTAAATGGAACTCTTTCAATTATTCATCAGTACAAAAAAAAAATGATGAACGCTCCAAATTATTTGTCACAGAGGGTGTGATATTTTCTTTCAAGTCAAAATTCGTTGAATATGCAAAGTTAATATCTAGAGAAAATTACATAGAATACTGAAAAGAAAACGATTCTGTTATTCATATTGTTTAATTAAGTATATAGAAAACCCCTACGCATGTTTTAATTCCTAAACAAAGAGCGAAAGAAATTCTTTCATTCAAGATGTTTATTTCTTAATCAAGTAAGTTTCCTCCGCAGCAGAAATTTACAAGACTTTGTGAAACATTGTAAGACCACCGCGAGCTTCTCTTGAACTGCACAGCAGTAACTTTGCACGTAGAAAACTCATCACAAAAGGCGACCATAAGGGCAAAACAGCCTCGAAAAATGCCGCAGCTAATGAGTTTATTGAGGAAAATCAAACTAGGGAATAAAAAAGCGTCAGCAATAGAGGCCGGTTGTTTCATTATTAAGCTTCATTTAAGTAACTATAAGCAGTGACTGTGAGTAGAAGAAAATACCGATTTAGAAAATTGAATAATTCACCTCTTCAATAAGAAATCGCTGAAAATAACATCTATTCTGAGAGGTTTCCATCCTGTAACACAGAGTCGTATTCAACCTTCTACATTTTGGTTAAGTTTAGAGAAGTAAGGTTTCCATGGTAACAATACGTGATGTCTAGAGTAGCACGACAGGTTATTCGTCCCAAAATATAACGGTGGTTTTTAAAGGATGAGAAATCAAAACATCGTCATTTGACGGGTCATTGTGCGTAGCAGTTTCTTTAATTTTGGAAGTAATTCCCAAACTTTTAATATCTTATTACCACTTAACAATACTTAACTAGGTCTTTTGAAAGCCGTGTTCCAAACAACGACAGATTATTTTACTTAGTATTTTCTGAGATGATTGTAATCTTTTCAATGTTGTCACTCTTCCGACCCCGAAATCGCCCATGATGACGAAAGGAGGTTAGCTCACACGGAAGCTAGAAAGAGAACTTCGTACACAATCGTGTAAATGCTCTAACAGCAGTTTCGCCATCTGATTGAAACTTTTTCCTTACTTTGCGTTCAGAATTGCCACACCGTCAAACGATGTAGCTCTCCTCTGTATGTAAAGATGTTTTTTTCAACAGATAAAATTAGGTTATAAAGAATGCGATTACTCTCCATGTTAGTACCCAATGCCCGGAAAAGAAAATCAATAGAGCACAATTGCTAGTTGCGTTGGTAGTGGCCGCACATGTAAACGATACGGTTTATTTCACAAAAATCGCATTCTGTTGTCCACTCAGGAGGGGCTTTAAGTTTTCCTGTTTTTTTTTTTTTTTTTTGTTCTTTTGAAATGAGTATCAAAATTTATTGTGAGATGAATTCAAATTTTAGTAAGTTGTTAGTTATATTTATATATTTTCTCTTTTTTTCTCCTTTTTTGAGACTCAGACAAGAAGGATTACAACAGAAGCTTCCTTGAAAGAGATTTGTTCCATTTTATAATTCTCACTTATGTCCTTAACACGTCCCCTTTTGTATTTCAAGGGTTGTGCGATGGTTTAAGTGCGGGTTTTCAGCCAATTTGAAGAAGTCACTTAACTTTTGACTTGGTGCTGATTTAAATTATGGCATTCAAGTATTTTTATAAATAGTTCATAGGTGATTTTTCAGCTCTTTATCTGTCAAACCGAGGAAAGATGCAAATTTTTTAAAATAATTGACGCTTCCGAACGCGAATTTTTAGCGTCACGACGACAAATTTAGCATCTAAGATCTAGGGTCTACCTAGGAGAAAAATTTAGTGGGCGTCTTTTATGAAGGTCTCAGTGTAAAATTGAGATAATGATAATAAAAAGATACAATGAAACTAATTTCGGTTGTCTTTCGAAATGATTTGTTCCCTTTAGAATTCCATTCTCTCGATACCTAAAGGACATTTCGTTGTTTTATCGAAACTTGTTCCTCACAGTAAATTTGAAGCGATAAAAGGTTTAAATTCCTTGAACAAAGAGCCATCTCAGTTGAAATTAAGATTAGGTGCATACGATGAACTTGTATCGACAGTTGGACCGTTTTTGCAGTTTTATATTTTTGCTTCTGATACTAGTCGATAATCACTTTCTAAACGACAGTTTGAGGAGTGATTAGACTTTCGATCGAAATATTCGAAATTTCTACCAATTTCTTTTGTATAAATCAGCTGAGTGAAAATTACGGAAGCCGAAAAGGGACAACCCAAAAATATTTTTCAAATCCCGGAAAATATTTCAAATCGCAATATTTATTTTAAACTCACTGTCGAAAAGTTTGACAAATCCAAAGATATTTTGCAAATCCAAAAAAATTTTTAGAAATCCAAAAAAGTTTTTTCAAAATCCGAATTATATTTTGCGAATCCAAAAAAATATTTTGAAATCCAAAAAAAATTTTTCAAATCCAAAAATATTTTGCAAATCCGAAAAATATTTTGTCACGTTCTATTTGCGCCAGCAGTCACCCAGCGTTTTCTTGCCATATCCCGCATCATCCCGCATACAAAATGGCGAAGGAACGAGGATAGAACATGTTCTGTCATAAATGTGGAAGAGAATGTGGGAACAATGAAACATTCTGCCGTTGTTGTGGAACACTAAAATGGCGTGAAGAGGAAAGTGTGTTGTCCAGCTCGGGAGACGAAAGATTGGCAATAGAACATTACTGTAATAAGGGATTTCGTTACGAGACCATTGTTCACTTTCTGGCAGAATACCATGAGATTTCAATGAACGTGAGGACTTTGAAGAGAAGGCTACGTCACTATGGGTTACAAAGAAACCACCTTCATTCAGAACAGACTGTTCGGGAAATAGTTAGACGGGAAATTGTTGTGAAATGGGGTTGACGGGCCTACACGACTCCCCAGCGCGTGTTTAGAGTAGCCTATTCAAAGTTTGGCCTCATTGAGTATGTCTTTGGGCGACCGTCCTCTTTTGTCAGATACGAGAAACGCATTTTTGTATATTTCGTTGAGTAGTGGTTGTGTTTCTATTAAATATCAGTGTCTCATGAGAATTTGCTTTAGGTTTGGCACTGAGGGTTGGTATTGTGTAACACAAAAGGCAAGATTCGTTGGTTCGTCTTTTGTTTCTGTTGAAGAGCTAATTTCCTGTTTTTTAATTCACTTCTGAGAGGGTTGTGCTAATGAGGTCCTCTCGGTAGCCTCTCTTTAGCAAATGCGCTTCATTTGTAATTTTCTCCTCAAATATTGTTTGAGAGGAGTTTGTTCTTAGAAGTCTAAGGGTCTCCCCTTTTATGAAGTCTCTTTTAATTCCTTGTGGGTGACAGGAACTATAGTGTGTATACAGAAATGTCTCAGTTTGTTTAAAATGAGTACGCACATCAGGGATTGCGTCTTTTTCGAATCGTTCGCCTTTGTAGATGTACAGCTATTTTTTTCACTGTCTCGATCGCTAAGTTGTCTTGATTGCTTTCAGCTTGCGCCACGCCCGCTGATTCGATCGTACTACAGTTCTTAGTGTTCCCATTTAACACAATTTTTTTTTTTGGATTTCAAAATATTTTTTTGGATTTGCAAAATATTTTCGGATTTTGAAAAAATTTTTTTGGATTTCAAAAATTTTTTTTGGATTCGCAAAATATTTTCGGGATTTTGAAAAAAATCTTTTGGATTTCTAAATATTTTTTTTGGATTTGCAAAATATCTTTGGATTTGTCAAACTTTTCGACAGTGAGTTTAAAACAAATATTGCGATTTGAAATATTTTTCGGGATTTGAAAAATATTTTTGGATTGTCCCTTTTCGGCTTCCGTAGAAAATGGACCATTTGATCGCTGAATACATAGTCAAACTCATTAAAGTAACGGTATAGAAATTTTACCTTTTTTCAGCGTTAAAGCATTCAAACAAAGAGAGTACAACAGTAAACTGTGCCGAAATTAGAGCCTAAACTTCATGATCGTTAGATCGCAAATGCGTACTTAGAACGGCTTGCGTGAGGCATATCACACCTGTCTTTCGAGATTCACGTCTCTTTATAATAGCTTTATAAATTGAACGTTCACGATAAATTACTTTCGTTTATAATACCCGCTTCATATGCATTATAAGATAACATTTTCAAAGACATCCCCAATATTAATTAAAACAATCTACCCGCCATCTTCACACTCTACAGCATACATCAGACAGCATGGTAGAATGAAGGTACCAAAAGACAGGATGCGAGATATGTTGCTAAACTACTCTGCCAAATTACCAAATTGCAAAACCGAGCACCACGTAACTTCCATGCAAGATACTTCTCGCCTTGAGCAACTGAAGACTTAATGTGATATAACACGTTGACAATTGACGTTGATGAATAAGAGAGCTATTTCCGTATAAGTAAATTAACTTTAGGCAGTGCATTAAGTAATTGTTAGGGTAGACGTCAGGCGCCTTTCAACGCTACCATTTTGTTTTGTATTTTAAACGACGTTTGTTTTTTAGTTGGTTATTTTATGAACTAGTTCCTTGAGATAAAGCTTCAAAGGAATTGCCAAAGGGATGAAGTAATAAAATTTTTACAATGGATACTAGCAACTAGACAAAGTGAGAAATTTGAGATACAAAGTAATTTCGTTGGGTTTGTTGGCAATACTCTTGTAAGCATTTTGCTATTCTTTGAACTTCAAGGCAAGATGAAGCCAATAAGAATAAGCAGGCAATAAAATAAAGCTGTTAAATACGGGTAAAACGCCTTCGATTGTTTGATTGACCGTTCGAAGAATTGTGTCAACTCTGCCAAAAAAAAAAACTATCTTTATCGTTGTGTCAAAGAGACATTGTTATCGTGTCCAAGAAAGAAGAAAAAAGGAAAAAAAACGGACGGAAATTAAAATTAGAGTGTCTTTGAGAGGGATGATGAGCTAAAACAGGAAATCTTATACAAATACAAATGAATTCTGTAGGGGATCTGAAGAGGAATGACTTACCAATATTCATCTCTAATTTTTTGTCTACTTCTATCGAAATAATCGATGAAAATGACCCTATGCTCTGCTTGGCAGAAACTTCACACCACGGGACATAGAAGACTTCGATTGTTTCCAGTAGAAAATCGACATCATTTCTAACTATATTCATTGTTATTTTTAGAATCAGTCAGTCATTAAAAACATTTTTCTGTCAGGCAAACAAGGCCTAAGTTTGCTAACCTTTCGCGTGAGATATTCCCTGGCAATCTTCACATTTACGAAAACATGATACATCTCTGAAACACATCACAAATATTTCAAAGCAACATTTGCCTAAAATGACGGATAAATTCTGCAAAATATGCCAAGGTGGCCTCTTAATATTTGATAACAGGAACTTCCCGATTCTATATTGTTAGTGAAGTTCATTGAACAAACATCTTAGCTGCAAAAACCTTCGAACAAACCTTAATTTGGCGGAGTTATCTGCCAAATAAGTTTTAATTTTGTAATGAGCAAGGACATTACTCCTAAGAAAAAATGGGAAAGAAAATGCATACTAATTTATTTTTAATTTTGTTATTTTTTTGGCGTCAAGTTTTGTTAGAAACCGCAACTCGATGCACGTGACCAAATAAGCGAGGATTACAGTTTGTTCGAGGCTGAGTGCACGTGTCTTTTATCTTTGAACTGTCGGTTTTACATGAAAGATAAACCTTTGCTCTTGGACACCACTGAGAAGACAATTATAGGGGTGACAAGAAGACTGTGTTAGAGAACTCCGGAATACACGAAATGCAGAATTGAACAAACTAAACACTTAAATTATTTAGACCGTTTGACGTCAAGGAAAGTATTAACGAACTGATCGAGTCGTAATTTCCGTTTCACCTGTTAGATAATTACGCGTTCCCTTCAAACGGTTCTTGAACTAACTTTGTGAACCATCAATTTTGGTAGTTTCCAAATTCACATTTCCGCATGGTTAACTCCGCTTATAGCCAAGGCCAAGTATGCAGCTATACAGAACTATTTTTATGTGGTAACATGTTTTATTGTGATAACATGTTCTGTGGCAGATGCTCCAAATGGTATGTTAATTATGCAAGAATTTTTTAACAAGTGCTTACGAGTTACGATATTTTTTTCGGAATTGTAGTTTGTTACTTTAATATTTTTTTTTCTCTCTTCAATTTCAACAAACAAAAGTTCTCGATGTGAGTGGAAAGACTTTCAGCCGCGGTACCGATAGAGGACTGGCCTATGCCAAGTTTAAGGCTCACAAGTTTTCGTACCTGAACATCACCAGCATTGCTTCAGATTATGTTATGGAAGCCATTGAGTGTGGACTGGCTTGTGTCAACATACCTTCATGCTTCTCCTTCAACCTGGCTACTCCTGAAGATGTCATTGGCAAAATGCTTTGTGAATTACTTCCTTCGGACATGTACAACAACTCAGACAGGTTTGTTGTCAGTCAGAGTCACCACCACTTTAGTATCATGGTAAGTTCGAAATCGCAATATTCTAAACAAAAATTTTAGAAAGTAAGATTGCCTTTAGGTAAAATTAAATTTTCTATGAACAGCCTTTTAAGATACCACTACTATCAACGAGAGGGACTTTTCCTGTCAATATTAGAGTCTTGACTTGGACCATCAATTTTGGACACTGTAACATTTGGAACTTTTCTGTCCATGTGCCTCAAATACTTTTCAGATCGTGTTCGAGTGGTGTAAATTAGGTGATGCAAGAACTCTATTATCAAGAAAATCTTTCTGATTTTTGAGGAGGCCCTTAGTTGAGAAGAAACAAAGAGAAAAAGCGGGGAAAATTCGTTTTTGGTTATGTTGAGATCAATGTTAGAAATATAGTATCACTCGATAGGAATTGTTCTCCGCCCAGAAACTTTTCACTCATTGTTTTTCTTCTCAAAGTTTCTGTGTCGTGGCCGCTAATCTGTACAAATGGAAAAAACAAAAAACAAACAAATGTGTGTGATTCGATTTTTTTGGTCACTTTTGTTAATCCCCTTTCACTCCCATTCTATGCTTGTGTGGCTTTCACTGCGCTGTAGCTTTGTCCTTTACCCGTTTAGTCTCCATGCATCAGTTGGCCGTGTCAGAACAATGGGACATGCGCTGCACAGTACGAGAAGAACAGCTATGTGTGTGTTTGCGGGAAAGGATACACAGGGAAACATTGCGAAGTGGGTAAGAAATCGTAGACTTTATCAGCTAAGACCGGAATTTCATGTGCACAGTGTTGGCATTCAATATTTAGTTATGTAACTTCAAAACGTTACTAGTATAGCAGAGAAGACGATTGGAACGCACAGGAGAAATCACAGTTTAATTGAATGAGGTACGTAATCAAAATTACAAGCGAAAATAAAGAGATTGGTGTGAAATCACAGAAAAAAAGGGCGAAGTAGAGGTTGAAGATTGTGAAGTTATGATTGATGGTTGTAGCTGAGTTTGTGTTGCTGAATTTATGTGGCTGAATTTGTGTGGTTTGAACCAAAAGAAAATACAGCAGAAACCAAACTAAGAAATTGTCGCTGAGAAATGTAACACTAACCTAATTAACAACGAAGCAATCATAAAGTGAACTGAAAGCAAGAAATAAATCTATGTGGTACCAAAAAGGGAAATATCTTAAAGGTAAAATAAGGAAAGACTTACTTCGGTTTAGCTCCTAATGATTGTATGTAACTCGCCGATAGCGGATGATTTCTGAATAGCAGACAAAATTTGGCAGTATCAACAGCAACTTATAGCGAGGAAATATGAAATGCAATATATATATATGTGCTTAAGTGAAACTGATTGAAATAAGAAACTTATTAAGTGATCATCATTAACCAACGAAGAAATAATAGACCAGAACAAACATAACAGAAAGGTACACGAGCGACCTGTTCCGAAACTAACAAGTACATCGCCCTCAACAATTCACAGAGTAACACTTAGTATTCATGGCAAGGTTATTTGGAAAGATATAATTCAAGCTGTTACGAATCGTCTTAATTTATCAATTCATATTGCTGAATCAAATCCAACTTTCTCTCCCGTTACTGTTGTTGAGCCAAAGAATGCAGATGGGCTAAATATTGACGATGGGCACTTGGATGAAATTCATTGTGTTTCCACAGAAGAAAGTAGAGCTTTGGAGTTAACAAAAACAGCAAATGTGCTTAAAATGCAGATGAAAACAATCCAGTTAATAACAGTAAGAAACTTAAAGCTTACAAAGAATTCTACACGAGGGGATGCATGAAAAAGAGGAGAGCTGATGAGATGTTTAAAAAAAGTGAGAATGGTAAAATGCTACAAAGCAGCTGCATTAATGGCGAAACAACTGGGGACAAAAAAACCAGGCTGCCAGAAAAAGAAAACTGATTCCAGAACATTTCAGAGAAGCTGAGCAACGCTCCTTAAGAAAACAAATAGCAATAAACCCAGAACGCATAAGGGAAATTAACAAACAGACCATAACAAAACCAAAAGCAAACAACCCAGAGTGCATAAGGAAAACAGTATATGACTCTGTGCACGGCTAGTCATGCATTTAAAGGCACTGCATGCTGGCCACCTTAGACCCTTAAGGATGGGGGAGACAAATCATATCTTCTTTAATTGTTACTGACGCGACACGCAAAATTCTGAAAGACGTGAATCGTTTTAGACTCAGTAATGTTGCTCCAGTCGTTAGAACAGCAAAATCGCTTGCCCAAGATCAGGGAGTTGATTATTATTGTAAGATTTTGTCTGTTAAAGGCATTATTGATTCGATTCATCTGTCCTAAGCGCGGTATGCAGTTGGATGCTGTCGAGGCGACGTGGTTATTATAGGCCGAACTTCTAAGTCCTTCACTGATGCAAGAGTGTAACATTCTTCCGAGTAACATTTGGCGAAAGTTTGTCACTTTGGAGTTCATACTACCATATACATACATACCATACTTTGGAGTTTATACTAGCTAAGTTTTATCAAGGATTATAAGGGGTTGATTTCTGAAAGCCAACTTACTAATTTTGCATAAATCCTCACTATGTTAAACAATTGTATTTGGCTGATCTGCAAAAAGAAAAATTTGGATTCAAACAAACTGTGGGCGTGCAATGATAGATTATAGCTCCAAACACGACACAAAGGTATCTTTGGTGCATCTCTACACATCTCTTCATTATTCGGCTCCTTCTTTCAGGAGATATCGCTGACCGACTGTTTTAAACTGAGTTGTGCTTGAGGTTGCTTGAGGTTTTCCAATTAGACTCTTCAGCTGCTGTTTGTCTCTCGAGAGTTCAAATTCAAAATTTCCTCTGAGGAAGGTAAGAAAACAACTTTATGTGGTCTTTGAGGAAGATAGAGCTGTAGGTCGGTCATTTACGTTACTTATCGACGGAAAATTACACAAGAAATGTATATCATATGCAGTGACCAATATTAGATTCAATCTTAAAAATTGCCGAGTGCCCAAAAATAGGAGAGGCAAAACCGAAAGCGCTTGTTTTTCTTATTTCTAAGTAAGTAAGTAAGAACTTTATAGAAGTGTCAATAACTCTAGCGTAAGAAATACACTAATGGGGGACACCTAACTGCAATTAACTAACTAATTGTAAACATTATGCTAAAAAAAGAAAATCTTAACAATTGAGTCATAAGTTGTCAATTATTACATAAAAAACAGTCTCTACAGGTTCTGTCGAGCAGAATTGTGAATTTGAACGGTTTGATAAGCTTTTTGAAGATGCCCGAAGATTCAGACGTTCGAATATATGCATCTAATTTGGATCAAATAACAGGGCCTAAGTAGGTAAGGCTGTGTTTCCCATAAGGAACAGTCCGAAATCTAGGAATGACGAAGTCATGATTTCTAAGAAAATAGAGAGAGTTGGCAACGACGAGTAAGTTCGCAACATCGCCCAGAATTCAGTGACATATTTGGGACTTTCATTGAAACACTGGCGCTAAATTTAAAAGCTTATTAGAAAATGATTGTCAAACAATAAAGGAAAAGGGCTAAAAATGTCGAGGAAGGCTTACGTTCTATTCGTTTACCGATAAACTACTTTTCAAATCCTACTTTTACCATATGGCTTTTAAAGAAGAAAGTTTAATTGAACAATGTATCATTCTCACTTTGCTCTTGCGCTTTCAAAAGAGGTCGCAAATTTGCTTTGAAAACTGACTGTTAGCATCCTGCTTGTATGAGAAGTCGATCTCTGCGCACTTTCAGGCGTAATTTATCTTCACTCAATTGCTAGATTTCTCTTTTACCATACGGTTATTCTTATTTGACATTCTAGAAAGCGCAATAGAAATTTTCAAGGGATTTCAAACTGGGTAGTCGCAAAATGCGACACAAAGATACGTTTCCTACATAGTAAACAAGGCGAACAAAGTGTTAGGTATAATTAGGCGATCACTTGGAAACGTTAATCGGTATGCGTTTTCTTGCCTCTTTAAGTCGTTAGTAACACCTATACTCGAATATGCTGCCTCCGTCTGGAGCCCCTACCAAAAAAAGAATATCGAATCCTTGGAAAAAGTCCAAAGAAGGGCATCTCGGTTGGTGTTAAAGCAAAGGGGCGGAGAAATGAGCTATGAAGACTGCTGCAGCTTCTTTAATTGGCAAACTTTGGAGAAACGTAAAGAGTTTTTATCCAGATCTATTTATTCTGCTTTTAAAGCACTGCACCAGCAAGCTCCAATCTATATTCAAGACTTTATCACTCACTACTCACCTTCTAGATCGCTTCGATCATCCTCCGCGCTCAATCTGAATTACCCGTTTTATTTACAATGCTTCGTGCATTAGCGTAAAATGTTAGAAGACGAGTAGACTTTGGCTGTTCTGTAGCATTATGCTGTTGGTTATTATTTGGACCAGGATTTGGGTTTATATGGACGCTAAACTGGAGAAGAATAATTTGATATCTTGCAACGGAGTTAGGATAATAACTAATTCTCGACGAAGAAAAGCCCTTGCTAAGAATTGATGAAACAATATGGCGCCTATCCCAAGACGTTGTGATGAAATTAAAGTTCTTTAAAACTATAGCATCATCTTGCGGGGCCAAGACGAAGTCGTCAGCTAAATGCGAAAACATTTGGGATCGGCCTAAATCAGCCGCTATTCCGCAGTATAGGAGAAGTAAACCCAATATAAAACATGAAAGAATAGAGCGTCGAAATGGACAACCGACCGCCATGGCACCATAGTGTTTCAATCTAATTAGTTCTAACCTTAAGACCTATGGCCATAGAGCATTCTCAAAATTACCCAACAACATACGCTCATGCGAGAAAGGTAGGTAAAGCCTACACGTGAGCCATGTGGCTTGTCGGGTCGGCACTTAACTCCGGTTGCCGTAGCATGAAGCGACAGGGAGTCTTTTTACACCAACTTTTTTTTCGTCAACGTAATTAGTCTCTCCTTTCTCTTCTTTAAGGATGAGGTTGTTTATCAATCTAATACAGTATTTTACTACTTTTGAAATAAAACTCTAAATCTGACGGGTTCTCATCCTGCTTTAACAGATGTGGATAAGTGTCAGACGGAATTAATCTCTTGCCATTTGAACGCCCAGTGTGTCAATACAATTGGTTCATATGACTGTAGATGTTCGCCCGGTTCACCCTGCTCAGGTAAATTCTAAAGAGAAAAAAGAATAAGACCGGTAACAGAAAAACACAATTACAAAGGTGTTCTTGTACAAGCAAATTAAAACGTTAACTTCAAATTTTCTTGTTGTAACAACCCTAACTTGGACGTAATATTTGAAAAACATGGGGAATGTCTCTTAAGAAAAATCACTGGATCAGTTACCCAGTATTTGCTAGGGCATTTTCGGAAAGGATATGATTATTCAGCCTAAAATGATGATACGATCGTCGTTGAGGCAGCTTAGTCTCTAAAACCAATTAGTCGTATCTTTAATTCACACATCACTTTAATTACGTTACTTACGCAGCAACTATCCTTTTAATCGGCGGTGGAGCAAACTACGGACGCGTAGAAGTTTCTCACAACGGGACGTGGGGCACAGTGTGTGATGATGCTTGGGATGTCAAGGACGCCAATGTGGTTTGTCGACAGCTTGGCTTTTCTAATGCATCACAGGCTCCTCCTCGTGCTTTGTACGGTCAGGGGTCTGGACCAATCTGGATGGATGATGTCAACTGCACAGGAGGAGAGGCAATGTTGTCTCATTGTCAGTTCCGAGGCTGGGGAAGCCATAACTGTGTCCATGGTGAGGATGCAAGTGTGGTTTGTAACAAATAGATCGCTCGCAAATATTCTCGTGATATTGCAATGCACGACCTTACTGCAAAATGCTCATATTGACATTATAGCGGCTTAGCGGTTTTAAGTTTCTGAGCGGAACACGATCACACTAAAATGTAGTATCAGGTATTACCGTCAAAAAGGCGAATTAAGAGAGCACTTAGTTTATTTTAACTTGTGAATTCATCACGTAAAAATATAACTTGATTAAAATCAATCTGTATAAGAAATGTGGTATGACGGGATGAATAAAAAATAAATCAATAAAAAGAAAACAAAAACAGAAGTTGGGCCCCCAATTGTAATGTAGCCCCCAACTCCACATAACATACACTAAAATGATGTAAAAGTACATAGCAGCATGATAGGTAAATAGCAAGAGTTTACAATCTGTGGTAGATCAAAAGTACACTGGAGGACTATAAGTCATTAGTAGTTAGGCGGGTTTTCAAAGTAATGAATGAATCAATTGCTTTGATACTAGATGGTAACGAGTTTCACTTGAATACGTGTTTCTAAAAATCCTGTGCGCAATCATAACCTCTACGTACTGAAAGATTAACAGCATTTCTGGCCCTTTTTTTTGGAAAATGCAAGCCTAATATGTAAGATCTACACTTAAAGGGAAGATACTGAAAGAAAACTTAGCGTATAAACGTAGGTTAAGCTTTTACATATTATAGGTATTGTGATGTCGGTCCAGTACATGAAATGCAATTTTTTAGCGTACATAGTGATTCGCAACTTCCCAAGAAGACTCATTGCGGGCAACAGCGAGATACTACCTGTAGCTAGACAGATTGTAATAGGCAGCGAAGAAGTGTTGGAATAGATCTCATAATGGTGAGCATGGTTTTCAGTCTTTTTGCGTGCACGACGATTAGCCTTTTAAATCTTACTTTGAGTGGAAACTACCTTTTTTACTCATGTTACTGGGCCAACAAGGCTAATTGCATCAATAAAAGCGAATGGCAGTTAGTTTTGCCAACTAATGAAGGCCTCTGAAGAAAGTTATTGGATAAGATTAAAACTAAGCTTCTTCTTGTAGTTTTAACTTTGAAAGACTAACGCAGAGTTGTATGTTGTTCACTTATTTCAGTTCGGTAAAATAGTTACTGTATGAGTTATCATAAAAACAATTAAATGTGACTGTGGACCATTTCTGTCGTAGTTCCATGTTTGAAATCGCAAATATTTTTCTTTAATGTTCAACTAATAACATTAATCTCTGCCTGAACCTTGATAAAAAATGAAGAGTTTATTCTGAGAATATTTAATCACATTTCTTATTCATTCGCATTAATGCTGATTTTGAAGAGATAAGTCCTCCTGTAAGTGTTTCCTTGTGAATGACTTTTATCGTTTTACAAAAAGAAAGATTCTCAATATTCATCATCCTGACTTTAATTTCAACAATATTCATTAAGCTCATATAAGCGAGGCTCTGTGGGGGAAAGAACCCAGGCGAGTTTTGAGCCCAAATTGTATCCTCATCCAAATTTTACCAGAATTTCTATTTCACTACCATACCATAAGGCGTTTCCAAATTATTTAATCTTAAGAAAATAAATGACACTTTCAAAATACAAGTTTCGAAAGTTCTCATGTCGTCTTTAGTTAAAATAGTTACAAAGGCGAAATTGAGTTTAGAGTGTGTACCTAATACCCATGGAACAAAACAACAGTAGGACCAAAAGAATTTACGCAATTAGAAGAAAAGTTTTAGTTTGATATGATACAGTCTACAGTCTAAAAGTTTAATTGAAGAAGACAGAAGAATTGTCGAACCATTTCTTTTAAAAAAGGACATTTATTTTCCACAATTCGTTACATATCAGTTCCTATGGGAAGAATATTAATGGTTTTCTCACACGACTTGTTCATCTTGTTCTTTTCATTTTTTAAAAACTTTCCAGCTATTCATAACTGTAGCTAATCATAACTGTAGAATAAAAATGATAGGAAAACGACCACAATTGTTATAGAGTCGATCAGCGACAGAAAATTGTGCGGCTCTTCAGGAAAAATCGCCACAACAAGAGTCAGCCTCGAATCTTCTGTCAGAGCTTATAGTTACAGGAAATCATTATTTGAAAACAGCGTTTATTTTCCGTCTATTTTAGCTTAGCTACCTTCCATTTAGGCGTTTACACATGCCTCCAAAAAACTCTTAATAGACTGCAGGTTTGCCTTACACATTTTAACACACGGAAATGGCTATGTCCGAATTCTCATTATACCTAGGGGCCAAATTTTCTTCGCAAATTAAGCAATGTTTATTTAACTACAGTTTTCAAGAAAAAAGTTTATTATATCAAAACGAGCGCGTGTTATCTACAAAACTTTATCTAGCGCGCCAAAGTGTGGTAGCTAATTAAAACATGACACCAATACTGACTCCTTACGTTTTTTCCAGTTGTCTTATTTGTGCAGCCAGATTTGATACCCGATTAATTCGCACAAAGAACACAACGTCCCGTTCGGATTGTCGCGCCTCAGTTGGTTTATGATTAGATCAAAATGGTCAAAATCTCAACACTTCTCAAATGATCCAGCAGCCTCAGTTTGCATGCCTTCGCTCTCCTACAGTAGGCTTGTGTAGGTGTGGGTCCAGGGGTAGGTATCTAGCACTATTTTTTCGCGCAGATACCTGTTCCCCTACCATTACCGTGCAACCCTAGAAGCCACTACTAACTGGATTTTTACAAGAATTATATGATCCGTCGGTCTTGCAATAATCATATGATCCGTCGGCCCTCATCTTTCAATCCTGACGTCCGAGTGGCCAGACGGTGCGGCAAAATTTACCAACTTTTAATAACACTCATAATGATATGCGAAGTTGAAATATATTTAATAATGGATGTTTCATGACTAGTTGAGCAGCCTCACGTGCAGCTATGTAATTACCGATGATAGAGTCTGGTTTGGCCTTGAAAATAATTTATTCTAGTTTTCTAAAAATGCGAAAAAACGACAAAAAAAATACGTATGATGCACGATCCTTCGCAGTAGATAGCGCTATTTATGCAATAGCGAAAATCAGACCTGAAAAAAATCAGGCCTGTACGGGATTCGAACCACTGACCTCTGCGATACTAGTGCAGCGCTCTGCACTAGAGCGCTGCACTAGTATCGCAGAGGTCAGTGGTTCGAATCCCGTACAGGTCTGATTTTCGCTATTGCATAAATAGCGCTATCTAGTGCGAAGGATCGTGCATCATACGTATTTAATACTGCAGTTCAAAATATATGAGCTTCATATATTCTTTGCATCTGATTTATCATCACGGGTTTATTACGAATCAACTTAACGGCCTGCTCCCAGTTGGCTCGTTAGCTCAATCGGTAGAGCGCTGCACTAGTATCGCAGAGGTCAGTGGTTCGAATCCCGTACAGGCCTGATTTTTTTCAGGTCTGATTTTCGCTATTGCATAAATAGCGCTATCTACTGCGAAGGATCTTGCATCATACGTATTTAATACCGCAGTTCAAAATATATGAACTTCATATATTCATTGTACCAAAAAAAAAAAATAATAAATAGAAACGTCAGCAAATAATATCCAGACACCTTGACCTCACGGTCGGTCAATAGCGCATACTTATTTCACCTATTCTTGGTATTGGGCTGCCTTAGTTTCCCTTCACCCTCCTAAACTAGACTTGTGCAGTTGACGTTCCGGAGGGGAAGGGACCCAGCACAAGCTTACTTTCCGAGTGTTTCTTATCGCTCCAAATTTATATCGAATTTCCATTCTATTGCCATGTAACCCTTCAAAGTTTTTAAAAGGTGGAAAGGAAACAATGAATAAAATAACGTTTATGCTTGCAGGGTTTTTTGTATGTCAGAGGAGAAGAGCAAGATAAACCAAGCAATTGACACTGTTTAGTGTATCAATCAAAGGCGCCCATTCAATGCATTGGCACATGACCGGGAGAAACCGGGTCTAGTACACGTGGTCGAGGCTCAAGTTAAGGTTTTCAAATAAACTTTGCGTACGAGGAATGTAAGACGATAATCACTTTACCCAGACTTGTCGAACACAACTAAAAATATTTCTGGAAGGAACTCATCATTAGAGAAGAAAAGAGAATTAGAATAAATTAAACCCGGGAAAAAATAAGATTAAAGTTAAAAAATTACTGCGGAAAACTCAAAACAAGGAAAAATTTAATTCATTCTTAGGTTTGTTAAAAATCACAACTCGATGCACGTGACCAAACAAGTGAAGATTGTAGGTTGAGTGCACGTGTCTTTTAACCTTGAACTGTCGGTTTTTATCAGAAAAGATAACACTTTACTTTTGAATACCATTATGAAGAGTATGAGAGACGGTGACAAGAAGAGTATGTTAGAAAACTCCAAATGACATCAAAAGCAAATTTGAACAACTTAAACAGTTGAATTATTTAGGTCGTTTGACGTCAGGGAAGATATTAACAAGCTGATCAAATTGTAATTTCCATTTCACCTGTTAAATAAATACGTGCTCTCTTCAAACTTGAACTAACTTTTTCAACTATTTGGAGGTTTCCAGATTTGCATTTCCGCATGGTGAACTCCGCCTATAACTAAGTCCAAGTATGCAGCTATACAGGAACTACTTTTATGTATTTGTGATAACGTTTTCAATGGCGAATGGTTCAAACGGTATGTAAAATATGCAAGAATATTACTTCCTCAACAAGTGCTTACAAGTTGCAATATTCTCTTTTTTTATTGTAGTTTGTCATTTTAGCTGTCTCTTTTTCTTCCCTCAAGTTCAATAAACAAAAGTCATTGATGTGCGTGAAAAAAATCTTAGCCGCGGTACCGAGATAGGACTTGCCTATGCCAAGTTCAAGGCTCACAAGTTTTCCTATCTAAATATCACCCGCATTGGCTCAGATTATGTTATGGATGGCAATGAGTGTGGATTGGCTTGTGTCAACATACCTTCCTGCTTCTCTGAACCTGGCTGCATTTCATGATATTGTTGACACATTGCTGTGTGAATTACTTCTATCAGACATGTACAACAACTCAGACAAGTTTGTCGCAAGTCAGAGTCACCACCACTTTGGCATCGCAGTAAGCTCCAAACCGCCGTCATCTTAGCTCGCATGACACCAAGACAGTCTTTACGTACACATTTGAAACTAATGGAAACTGGAATTAAAAAAAGTGAATCAGATTAAGTTAAACCCGGAAAAAAGCTAAAAAAATGGTTGAAAAATGATGAAGAAAGATAGGGGAAAAAGCACCTTGATCTATTCTTAATTGTTTATATTTCTTGGTGGAAGTTTCGTTTTTAACCCCAACTCGATGCACGTGACCAAATAAGTAAGGATTAAAGATTGTTCGAAGCTGAGTGTAGTGGCCCCTTTCTTCCTCTTTAGCCCTCAGTTGTCAGTGTCATCATAAAAAATAAAGCATTGCAGTTAGATACCATTAGTAGGCGTAGGAGAGAAGGTTATAACAAGGGTGTGTTAGAAAGCTTCGAAGGACACGAAATGCAAATATGACAAAACGAAATATTAAAGTTATTTAGGCCGTTTGACGTCGAGGAAAATATTAACAAACTAATCAAATTACAGCTTCCCTTTCACCTGTTAGATAAATACATGCTCTCTTTCACGGTTCTTCAACAATTTTCAAAACTATTAAGTGGTTTCCAATTTACCGAAAAGGACATCAGTTGTTCCACTAATAGAAAATCAATGGATGTCACTATTCACTGTATTTTAACAGTACTCCGTCGTCCTGCTTATTCAATCATGACATATGCCGGGGCTGACAGATTGACGTGAACCCTTTCGAATAACTCATTCGGTTTTTCACTCAAACGGTTCGATAACATTTTTCTAAATTGAGGATTTGTAAGCTAAAGCCAAAAAAAATAATTTAGAAAGTAAGGTTTTTTTTTAAGCACGACTTGCGAGTTCCTTAGTCTAATTTAAAGAAAATTTGTATTCACAACAAGGTATTTATACATATTCACTGATAAGTTAGACAAGAAGTGAAAAAATTGATAGCTGTTGCTGTGTGCATTACTTTCGAATTCTCCGTCAATTAAGTTCAAACAAATTCATCATCGTTTTCATCTTTTTTAGTCTTGTTTTGACAATGTGAAAAAAGGCATCCAGGACACGAAAGCTTAGTTAATCTATCCTTTTGACCAAGCATCTAAAGGTACGAGTCTTCAACTCCTTAAATGGTCGAAGGAGAGCAGTCAAAAAGAGTGCATATCATACTAAGCAGGTTCTCAATTGATAGATGATATATTTTTCTAAAACATCAGCCAACAGGATTAATTTTCTTTATCTATCACATTACATCCGCGTCAATCATACTAATTTTAGTTAGAAATCGGGCGACATAATTTTTAGTGTGCAGGTGAAGTCCGCTCTTAACTGAGGCCAAGTATGGGGCGTTTTCTTCGAAAGCTATACAGGAACTATTTTTCTGTATTTGTGATAACATTTTTTGTGGCAGATGCTACAAACGGTATGTAAAATATGCAAGAACTCCTCAGCAAGTGCTTAAGAGTTACGATATTCCCACAATTTCAACAAACGAAAGTCATCGATGCGCGTGGAAAAACTTTCAGCCGCGGTACCGATAGAGGACTGGCCTATGCCAAATTCAAGGCTCACAAGTTTTCGTACCTGAACATCACCAGCATTGCTTCAGATTATGTTATGGAAGCCATTGAGTGTGGACTTGCTTGTGTCAACATACCTTCATGTTTCTCTTTCAACTTAGCTGCATTTCAAGACATCGTCGGAAAAATACTGTGTGATTTACTTCCATCGGACATGTACAACAACTCAGACAAGCTTGTCGCCCGTCGGAGTCACCACCACTTTAGTATCATGGTAAGTTCAAAATCGCAGTATTCTAAAGAACAGTTTTAGAAAGTAAGATTGCCTTTTGATAGGATAAATTTTCTATGCACAGCCTTTTAAGAGACTTTTACTATAAAAGAGAGGGAATTTTCCTGTCAATATTAGAGTCTTGACTTAGGCGACCAATTTTGGACCACTGTAACATTTGGAACTTTTATGTCCATGTGCCTCAAATACTTTTCAAATCGTGTTCGAGTAGTGTAAAAAAGGTGATGCAAGAACTCTATTATCAAGAAAGTTTTTCCGATTGTTCTTAGTTAAGTAGAAACAAAGAGAAAAAGCGGGGAAAATTCGTTTTTGGTTCAGTGTTGAGAACAATGTTAGAAATACAGTATCACTGGATAGGAATTGTTCTCCTCCCAGAAACTTTTTATTAATTGTTTTTCTTCTTTTCTGTGCCGTGGCCACTAATGAAAAAAAACAAAACAAAACAAAACAAAAACCAAACAAATATTTGTGATTCGATTTTTTTTTTGGTCAACTTTGTTAATCCTCTTTCACTCCCATTCTATGCATCTGTGGCTTTCATTGCACCGATGCTTTATCCTTTTACCCGTTTAGTCTCCATGTACCAGTTGGCCGTGTCAGAACGATGGGACGTGCGCTGCCCAGTACGAGAAGAACAGCTATGTGTGCGTTTGCGGGAAAGGATACACAGGGAAACATTGCGAAATGGGTAAGAAATCGTAAACTTTATCGGCTAAGAACGAGAATTTTGCTTAAATTGTGCATAGCACTATGTTTCTCGTCTTCCAATTATGGCTGTCAAACAATTTAAGTGAAGGACAATTGAAAAGTTTGTTAGCAAGTGAATGATGGAAGAGTCACAACGCTCGGAAATTTCAGTTTTCTTTTCTTTTACCCCCACTAGAGTAAATTATCAGATCCACAATTGCTGACGATTTATCTCTTGGTCCATGATTTGTATATTTTGCCCACTGGTGCTATTTGGTGTTAAATATAATTTAAACGTCAAATCAAAATTTTTTATTTTTCTCTCTAAGTTTTGTAAAGTTAGACAAAATTATGTTTTTCTCTTTTTTTTATTTCGAGATATTGATGAATGTGCCGAAGACTCGCACTCTTGCGACTTCAAGGCTCATTGTATTAATACTGTGGGATCCTACTTATGCACCTGTAAGCCAACAAATGGGAATGGAGAAACATGCAGACAATTTTTTTTATTAGCCTTAGCTTATAGCTTGTTATTGATGTTTACTAAATGATATTTACAGGTTAAGAAGAAAGTATGCTAGTTTATATTCTCTGGATGTAAATAGATTTTTTGCAGATCAATAATTATTTACCTTTTTTCTACTAATCTTTCAGAAGTGGATAACCTGTCATGTTCCACGACCGGTTCAGAATTTTCGTCTCATCTTGTTTACGACGAAAGCACCTCTTTTGAATGTTTTCAAGTGGTCCTAAAATCTTTGAATACATATCAGCAATATCCATCTGGAAACTTAAATTTTTCCCAATAAAAATTATTTCTTCGTGGTCTGATTTAACGAGACTTCAGCGAGGAATACTCGAATATGACGGACATAGCAACGATTTCCAACCATATTCTCAATTGCTCAGTTGAAAATGCTAAACTACATCTGGGTGACCAATTAAAGATACCTATTTGGAACTGTTACACATTTAACTATTTGGTGAAAAATAAGTCAGTTTTAATTTTCACTCATCAACTAGAGGAAGGCATTAAAAACATAGTTACTTATTTGATTTTATGACAGCTCTGACTGCTTCCAGCATTCTCAGCGGCCGTGACCTAGAGTGCGTGACAGAAGTATGGGAAATGGTTTGCGATGCTAGAAAACCTGTCTAACCGGTTCTCTAGAGTACAAATACCGCACGGTATTTGTGCTCGACTTGGGCGGTATTTGTAACTCTACGGAGTATTGTTAGATAATAATGGTGGGTAATGGTCTGCCTGAGTGAAGAACTAATGCATGTTTGAGTTAATAAGGAAATGAACAAACAATCTGATGATGTCTTGTGATTGTCCGGGTGATATTCATTCAGGACAACTAAGAGAAGCAATTCTTAAAAGTTTCGCTTCCAATCCACAAGGAATTCATTGCAAAATTATCAAAAGGGGGATGCTATAGAAAAACGAACTCTATTCAACATTTCCATTGGGCGGAATGCTTATTGTTCTCAGACATTTACTTGGCGAAACTATTCTACATTTGTACTATAAGTGGCGGAGCGTAAACAGGGAGGCTCTCATTGGCCGAAGATCATGTGCGCTTTCCTCCAAAGGGAATACTGCCTAACTCATTAACTTGTCAAGGCGGAGCTAAGAAACAAAGGCCTCGTGACTTAATGTTTTATCTTATTTTTCTCCAATTACCCCTAGCCACGCGTATTACAAGCTGGCTAGCTATTTCAAGCGTTGTATTTTTTACTGGTCATTTGCGTTCAATTTTTACCGAAGGCCATAACTTGTTCATCTCTCGCTACACCTAAATTAACATACATTTCGCTTCATATCAAGCCTACAACAGTTTGATGAACAGCGGGTTTTTCCATTATTTCTAGCTTGAGATTTTGATTATCTCATCGAAAAATTACTTACATTATAAATAAAGGATGGAATAAAGTCTTTGAATCGCTCTAACGCAAGTTTTTCCGAATCGACGGAAGGAAAGAAACCAACGAAGTAATACATAGGAACAAATGCGCTATTTTAAAATTACAGTTTCCTTCAAGCTGTTAAAGGTACTTCCTACCTTCCGAGGCCGAAAAAATGATTTTTTTTTTCTTGGACTAGATTTAAGTTAGACATTTTAACTAAGGTTTACAGAGAAAAAAAAACTCAAAAATATCAAAAAACGTCCGACTGATTTAGAAAACCGTATTTTCAAATAAAAGTTAATAAATCAGGAAGGTGTCATAATCTCGTAAATGGGCGAGTCCCCGGGGGGATGCTCGCGGCAATTTAATATTTTATGTCGTTTGTATATTTTGTTTACATCGCGCACTTGACAAAATCCACACGTGGAAGTTATCTGCTCGTGCAAAGTATTTACTCATGGATAAAAAAACATAACTCAAAATTAGAGAGGAGTCCTTGGGTGAAGAAAAAGAAAAACTAACAGACCCAAAGAAGAGAGAAATGGCAGCATTTTGTCAAAAAAAAAAAAAAAAAAGCGACAAAAGGCTCTTGGTTTGGCCAGGAGCCTTCGACAAGCTCGGCGTCTGCTGAAGATCGGCAGCATTTGACTATCCTTGGGGCTAGCAGCTTAAAAAGTCAACACCACAGAAGGTTGTAAACAAGATTCTTCGTCGGAATCTAACGAAACCGTTGGAGAAAAAGAAGAATACGGATAAAAAAACTAAATATGTTAAAATGGGTGGCGCAACCGAAGAGGCAATGCGGCAAGCACCAGAAAAGGGCAAACCCACTTTTATCTACAACCGTGAACCGTACCAAAATCCCAAATCAAGTTTGGATTAAATGTACTAACAAACGGAAATAGTTTCTTCGTTTCTTTTCCACGAGTCCTGAGTAAATTCTTTCTAGGAATAGCGGAGGCTTTGGAGAATTGCGCAGAAACTAATTTAGAGGGATAGCCCTGGTTAAAAAGGTACTCTTCAACGGTACTCAGCTGTTCTCTCGGCAAGAAATACTTCTTCAGAGCAATTTCTTTTCAATCTTGTGGCTACTCCAAAAGGAATAGCCTTGAAAACGTGCTTAGGATGGCAGCCTGTATGTATGTGTATGTGCACTGTAAGAAAAATTTAAGGTACGTAATACAAGGAAAATATCTTGAAAAGGGCATCTAAGAAAAAATGTGTTGCTATCTTTCCAGGAGTCTAATTGCTGTCAAATGCATTGACAAATGAAGAAAAGATTGTGAGGGTCCTCCTCAAATGTATGCCCTTGTCCATCAACCTAGGCTGAAAAGACTTCGCCCTATGCGAAAGATTAAGCTAGTTCACTTGGTTTGGTACCCTTTGCTCAATTTTTTGAGATATTAAGTTGTCTGGTTGTTCTATACAAAAGTGTACTTAACAGAGAAATTCAACGTTATATCGCACTCAATACACGTATTTTGTTTCCATTTCACCCCCCAGGAATTTCAGTCTCTCATGCTGTGGTTGGTTTTCTTTTCGATCAACAGTCAAGAAATTGCAAGTAATATATATATCTTATTAACCAAGCGCGAAGGCCGCACTGGGAGAATATCGGCCCGAGGTCTTGACAGTACGGACCGAGCGCAGCGAGGTCCGTACAAAAAAGACCGAGGGCCGATATTCTTCCAGTACGGTCCCGAGCAAGCTTGGTTAATAAGAGATTTATCATACGACTGAAGTTCACAGGGACACAAGTGCGGCATCATTCGGGACCATTCGGGACAGTGCCCGGTCCAATACTGAGAAAATATTGACCGGAAATAGAGCATTTTGATTGGTTGATTTTAGTCATTGGCCCTCTGACTGCCCGAGTCGTGTAATAATTAAGGTATCATGCCGCTACAAGTGTCAGTCAGGCTGGCACATGTGGCGAGGGTCCTTAGCACGAGCTTTAACAATGGAGCTTTCTCTCTCTTTCATAATTCTTGTCACCGCTGTGCCGCTACAATTTAAAAGGGTTTAGTTTCAAAACTTGATGTCGACCCTTCCACTCCTTTTAAATAAGGAATTTCTCTAAGTCTGTTCCACGTCAACTTTTATTTTCGCGCTCGGGATCAGAACACGAGGTTCACATAGGGATTATACCATGGAATGTGCACTCGAATGATTTTTTTTATTCCCAAGATGTTGAGAAATTACATCGTTCGTCCAATCAGAGACACGAACGATAGTGCTTCACAGTGTAAATCTCAGTATGTATGTAATAATTCAAACCCCCCGCCCCCCATGGGCGCTGCTAGTTGTAAGATAATTAAAAACTATTCACCAAAGCGGAGTTGGGGTGGCTATTTAATACACCGTGATCAGCGTGGCAAATATCCACCATTAGTCACCGACACTGAGGTGAATAGTTATTATATACTAAAACTGTGACATAATATAAAACACAAAGAAATGATTTTAAATCATTTATTCCTGCAATGATTACAATCTTTTCGTGCGCAATATTTTCGGAGGCGAATACATAGCAAGGAAAATTCTGAGTTTAAGCAGCCAATCAGAGCGCCTTCACTGTTTTGGTTAGAGAAAATCTTAAACTGAGGCCTTGCCATTTTGACTGAGCGATAGCGAGGTCAATACGGCTAATCCTAGTTTTAGGCGGATTTTCCTGTAACGACCGAAGGTTATGATGTTTATCATACGGCTTACATACTGAAGAAGCGAAAACTTTATCCAAGCAGAAGTCGCCAATTTACATCCAGCGATGTGCGCGTTTACTTGTTCATTCATCGACTTAAGCCCACAGTAAAAATGATGGCGATGACGTTTTTATCATTTCACACGGTTTCTCCGGGGCAACGCCGCGAAACATTTTCTGTTTCCTCAGGTAATGATTTTTTTACAGCGATCTACATTTGTCATTCTTTTTGCTTTCATTTGTTTTTTAAACAGGGTTCTGTTTGTCTTTTCTTTCTTCTACGTTGATTTCTTATAAAAAAATCGCTTAGATCCGCTAGTCGTTCCATATTCCAATTCTGTAGTTGTAGACTACACTTGAAGCGATATTTCACAACACCCACTTGATAAAATATGTTTTTGACTTGGTCTCTTGGTTCCGCATTGGTTTCGCCGTTCAGTTCAAAACTAATGTTTTAACCAAAGGCACGCTAAGACCGTTTTTGAGGAGAATGGAGGGAGTGAATACGCATAACAAGACGTCCGAACCATGCAAAACAAACAATACCATCGCTATGTCGTGGGAAATGATTTTACACGATCAGTTCACGAACCAAACGAGACCATCAGGAATACAGTTTCTTTCATCATTGATTTGAAGACAAAAAGGTAAGATTCTATTCGTTAGTGTACAGACTTAATGTTTTCTGCTTAACTTCTGTGAAGGGTAATGTAGTTGCAGTGTCATGTCACGCGCGGGTCAAGTTGAAACGATAGCGCAATTTATCCAACTAAAAAAATTGATTCCTTCGCTCTGAATCATTTTCCCAAAAACTCCTTTAGGGCTCGAAAAGAACAACTCTTTGAATTTTAAACGCTTGGTTTCCAACGAATTATAAGCGATACCACAAACTTGAATTATAGGTTAGTTATAGATAAGTTTTCTCGATAGAAATAGTCGATCAAATTAAATTAGATTATAAAAGTAAATCGTCGAAAATTGCTAAAAATTGTTTTTACCGTATGTTTTGACATCGTTCTACAATATATGGTTGATCTAATTGCCCTAGAGTGTTTTATTTTTTAATACGAGGCGTCGTAAATCGTCCTAAATTTCGCATTGCAAAAAGCGGCGTTTTCACAAAATTCAATGACTATCAATTTTCTCGAAAACCAATCGATATATACCAAAATTAACTATGCAGTGTTTTGTTTTTCACTATGGTCTACGTAACATGAGATTATGGGCCAAATTGATTTTTGAGCTGTTACCACGAAATTTTAAAAATGTTTGATGCTTGGTAACATTTGCTCTTAAGTGGAAAGGTTCCTTCTACGCCCCACCCCAGGAGTAAGTTTTTCTCTCTTTACGACTCTCACACGTTTAACCGATTGAGGGTGGAAGCTGAACGTCGCTGAGAGATACGAGATACAAGCACAAAACACTCATTTGCGAGGATCACTTTGCATATAGAGACTTAAGAGTATTGTTCTTCTACCTGACCGAGATATTAATGACGCGATCGTGCAAAATATCTTAGCATTTTAATCCGGAATCCATCGTGCTTACAAACTGGGTCAACGGCCCTTCCCTGTCTCACTTAGCTGCTAACATAGACAGGATGTCTCCTTTCCACTTTTATCCCTCATTGCTACGCCTCACAGCGCTCAGACCAAGATGGCTCGAATGACTCGCACAAACGCTTCAAATATGGAAAAAATATGCCGAAGACAAGTTCATGCATCTGTTTCGATATCAGAGGGAAGAAAATAAGAAATAAGCGAATATGCGGACATTATACTGACCAAGATAGGGACATTTCCAGTTCTCAATGAAACAAAATATAGATACACATAGCGTTAAAAATCCAACATGGCACACATAACAAATTGGACAGTTTTCCTTCATTTGTTTGACCTCTATCATGTGTCTTTACGTTCGAAAGTGATCCTACAAATCCTCCCATCTGGTTGATCGTTAAGAATCAGTCATTTAACAAATTTTTTTTAAAATTTCCATCGCGCTGGAGAAACGAGGCTTAAACGAAACTATTCCGCTGACGGCCACTTCAGGAGAAGAGATCTTTCAAAGTCCAGCGTTGCAATTTACACTGGGAAATCAAAGCAAAGCAAAAATGTTAGATTAAAAGTAGTGCCGTCCAGATTAAACTAAATAATCTTGTAGTGTTTGTTCCTCTTGGATAAATGCCTTAGCTATTACATAATCGTTATTCTATGGGTTAGCACACCCTTGACCGCAGTCACGTGATTATCCACAAATTTCTCATTGTACATTTTAAAAAATTATCGTTTTTCTAATAAAGCAGTTATGTAGAGCACTTGACCTGTGAACGCGTTACTCTATAGTAGTAGTACATCGAGCCCTAATACACCACAAACTGAATCCGCTCGAAGCTCCTTTTTTTGTGATAAGGAACACATGGCATTTCTAGAAATTCTTAGAGGTGTGCATGACAACGTCTATGAGCAGAAAAAGGCACTCCTTATCTTTTAAAATTACCGTAACGAATAGGGAGGATTGGTTCCTGCAGTCAGTTTCTCGTTGTGTGTAAGAGCAAGTTTGATCTGGCTTGTTAAAGATATTTTATATGAAAGCTAATCTCGAATTTAAAGGTGTAAACCGACTTTAATGGTGCCAGAGTCTTAGTTTGAGTCTTAGCTTACGTCAATTAACTCAGCTCCAATGAGTGTGATTAAAATCATTTCTTCATGCTGCGTCAGGGTTGGCAAACAAAATGTCCGGTCTTTAGCTAACCTTTCAATATTTACTCTTATCATCCACCTAAATTCAGTGAGATTTAGGCACTGAAAAGGTGCACCAAGACATTCCATTCACAAGCCGATCGAAGAACCCGAAAGCCAGTCAGATGGCACTTATCACATTTTTCACGTGTGAGGAAGGCGATGCGCACACACACAAGAAGAGCAAACAAACAGAAGAAAACGAAAAAAGGTGACTCCGCATTGAATACAAAAAAAATTCCTCGAGCGTTAATGTTCATGTTAGCAAACTGAGTTATTTAAGGAAACTAGCCTAGTACTGAGTTACCCGAAAGGCTCAAAAGAATGTGCGCATTGCTGCTCCAAAAACAGGCCAAGTAGTTAACATCTATCGAACATACAAACTTACGCTTCCACTATGCAAGTAACCAGCAACACACTGCACTTCTCGTGGAGCCAGAACACACACACACAAAAAAAACAATAGTTAAGGTACTCACTGTGTATCGGTTAATTTGATTCGTGAACCATAGTCCTCATATTCTCCGTAAGAATCTTGCACTGTTCCTTCCAGTCGTATTTTTCTCTGTACGATTCGCGTAGTTCATGAATGTTACTCAGACATTCTCCATGATTTGCTTGAACTGATTTAATTGCCTTCGCCCACATTTCAGGATCATCTGAATCAACAATACATGATTCACCGAATGGCAAGTCCCTTATCGATTGAGCAAACCCTGAATTACTACCGACCAGAATGGGAAGAGCAGTAGATAGAGCTTCAAGAGCTATGAGCCCAAATCCCTCGGTCCGCGATGGCATAATGACCAAATCAACTTCACAGAGTAAGTCCCTCATTTTGTCCCTGCTTCTTGCAAATTTCCTCACGACCAACTGCCTTTTAGAAATACCACAATTCAGCTTTGCTGCTACTTCGTCTTGATTTCCATCCGTGGCTCCGACAGACAGGAGGAGACAACGTGATTTGCTCAACTCCTCACATGCAAATGCCTTAGCAGCTACGTGGTAGCCTTTTAACTCAAAGTCCTCAGAATCACCACGGCCGCACAACAATACTTTGAAGTTAGGGCTCTCATTAGGATACTGAATCAAATCCTCGAATTCCTCAAAAAGTCCAGGTGTGAACCTAAAAATATCCTTGTCTTTTTGAGAGCGAAGGCGCGAATAGTACTCATCAAATAGTTTGGGTCCAACTGTGACGACCAAATCGGCCAATTTCCAGAGTTCAAGTTCAGTTTCTTGTTTTTCGTCGCCTTTCAAAACGGCGCCTTGGTAACTTTTGAAGTTGCAAAGTTGTTCTGGAACCGTATGCATGACTTGAATCCACCTAGAGCTGCGTGGAGGATCTGTGAAAAATTGAGCTTGACGACCAAGTATTTGACCATTTCCAATGATAACATCCGAGTGAAGGTCTGCTGGTGGAAAGCTCAGCCAATCAAGACGATCATAACCCGGCCGTTTCTTTGCTTCAGACACGGAAATGTTGTAACTCCGGGCGTCCTCTATATGCTCAGGACTAAGAGTTTTCTCTGGGACCCATAAAGTGATTTCTAATCCAGGTTGTTTTGCCAAGTAAATTGCTAGTTTTCTGCTGAACGTTGACAAACCTCCAGCGCATGAGGTCCACTCATCAACTAAAAGGGTGACTTTCAAGCTGTTCGAGACAAAAAGAGGAACTTCTTTCTTAGATACCCCTTGGAAGGTAATACTTGAGCCACATTCAGAACGACCCTGAAATATAATCGCAAGGAGACGTTAAAAGAAAAACAAGTCAAGAATAGACATAATAATCTGTGACAGCAATGAAATAGGTACGAAAAGGTTTCATGCTTCATAGGTTACCTTTACCTCTATTCCTGCTTTCAGTGGGGATAAGGGAACTTGCAAAGCACCTAGATGGTCGTCACCATCTATGGCAAGGCTTCCAGAAAAACTCCCTCTGGTTGTGTCCCCATCTATGGATTCTCTTTTTAAACTCATTCGAAAACAAGTATACCTGAAACAAAGGAATCAAAATGTAACAAAAACAAACAAACAAACAAGACAAACGAAAAACATACCTGTACCATACCGACAAAACACACACACAAACAAAAGCAGAACCGAGACCTTTGAGTTCGGCAGCCTTGAAAAGGGACGTTAACCAATTTTGTTCATTAGTGACAGTTGGCCCGGCTAATCTGTTGACACATTAAGCGAATGTCACGAGACCTCTACTAAATTCAAACCGCAAAGATAAAGAGTGGTGTTGAGGGCACTTACAAGAAAAAATAAGTTATGTGAAAAGTTTTATATCGTCAGCAGCTGTCTTTTCCGGTTTAGTACAAGCCAACTGAAGCTCTGAAGCCAATCAGATGCAGTAAGGGAAGTGTGAATGCACCTTTGTTGCAAAATGGGCAACCCACTACAAATACCGACAAATAATCCCTGACATTTCTCCTATGGTAAAATGGTTATCTGTTACTCTTCGGTTGAGAAACAATCGCTAATAAAATCAGAACTGGAACTTTTCATTGACGTAATGGAAATTAAATTTCCACTCTTTTGTCTATCATGTGATTCATTCCAGCCCACACGCCTCTGTATTGTTTTCATTTGCATTGAAGCAATCTGACGCATGAGGTTTTAAAAAAAAGGTTACTTACAGTATTTATCGTACCTCGCAAAGTGACCGGTATATTGTATTTACAAGTTCCGGTCTGGTAAGTTGTAAAAGGAAGAAAATCTGCGCTCGCATTCGAAGGATTTCGTGGCAATGGTGCCCTGGCGACAAAGTTCAACAAACGAAATATATCTTGTTTGTCGGAACAACAGCATACGTTTGTCGAACTTTTTCGCTTCGTGCAGGACGTGCGGTATTTTCTGTAAGAAGTGATCCGAGAATCTGACATATTGATATACATATTCTTTAGTGATCACTCCCCACCCCACCCTCTAGGGGGCTTTCAAGAGTCAGTGTAGGTCTGAAATAGAAAAAATTTTACAACTTAACGTTCATAATTAAAAACTGATTTCCATACCCAGAGTTCAAGCGCTCAACTTGACATTTAACTTTCCTCCCGTCAAAAGGTATCGGTTTCATCAAATCGGAAGCAGTATCAATCCATTCTTCTCTCTCGTCGTCAGACTTTAGGAACATTATTCCAACCCGGCATTCTGATGCAGCAGGAATGTCTTCATAGTGTTCTCTCAAAGAGACTGGTAACTGTATGGTACCTGGTTTTGAGAACTCGATGGCTTCGGAGCAGATGATTCTCAACGTAGGTTCAAGTAGACTATCTTCACTTTGAACTTCGTGAACATTGAAGTTAGATAACAGTGAAAATCTGAAACTTTCTACTTAACTGGAATGTTTTCCCCAACAGCCCATACTCTCACTGGTTACTCCGGGGTCACAAGACATTCAAAAAAGAAACTGTATTCTGTCAAAAGTATTTGAGCGTGAAATAGTGCCGTCGGAAGGTAAGAATGCACTGTTACCCGCGTCCGCCCTTGCACGCGATCGGAACGTTATTGAAGGTGGCGTGACATATTTTGCTTTTTAGTGTTCTGCACTCTTAAGCGCTTGCATGTAATAATTATTTATCAATACTTTTTCCATTAGTTTTCGCATTGCGTCCTATTAAGTCTGAGTTGAGCGACATAAAAAATCACTGATGATCGATTGGTCCCACCGAGGGAAAGTTCATGTTGTTTCCCTCTAATCGGAGCTTCCTTGGGAGACATTAAAATCACCAAAAAACAAAATGAACTTTCCTCAGAAGGACCAGTCGTTCATTGTGTGATATTGACTAATTCCGGGCCCTTCCATCCATTTCAGCTGGGAATTAAAGAAAGGGTGACCACACCTCAATATTACAACTTTTACCTGCTGAGCCAAGTGATTGTCTGGACGAGTGGATGGCACGTCCTCCCTTTTGAATTCTATTCACTCAACGTATTTTATTTTGACTGAGAATTCACTAATTTCTTCCCTCCGGTGTAAAAAGCTTACATCAAAGTGTCCAGAAAAGTGCTTACCTTCATCTGTAGGCGAATCCTAGCTTTTGATGCGACCGCTTCCTTCGGAATGGTAAGAGTTACATTTGGATAGTCAGGGAACATGAAGGTACCACCGTAAGATGTTACAGTGTAAACGGGCGAAGTCTTGAGACGACAGACCACGGCGTATGTAGAGCACAATCTTATCTCGACTTGAACAATTGGAGAAGGCACACAAGGAGTGTCTTGAGCCGAAAAATTTCCCTCTTCTACATCTGTTGCGAGTATAGCAGAGAAAAGGAAACATGTCATACTTATTACTTCACAACGCAATACAAGGTATTGCCAGCATAAAATCTAACAGATATTATTGTTTTTGTTTGGATGAATGAAACTTTACAAAGTGACATTAGCTTCAAAGTATCAACTCTGAACATGCTTGGTAAATTGCTTTTGCATGAGATGACAGATTCCATTAAAAATGATTGACAGTTGACATTCCAAGAAACCGAAAGGAAAAGAGAGATACCCTTCCTCAGCCAACTATGTTTTATATTGAGGTCATGCTCTATCTAAGACGTTCGTTTTAAGCTTCTTAATCCATCCCTCGATAATTCTATGCACGTGTTAACTAGTTCAGAAACCCAGGAGAATGCTTTACAATAAAACAGTAAATAAATCAGAGAAAAAAACTTGCCCATTGTCCAGTGTGCCTTCGTCTCGTATCTACCAAGATGAATAATAAAAAAGCCTTCTCCTAACCTGAATTAGCATGGAAGTTGTCTATAACAGCAATCTCTTCCCATTCAATACTGTCGTTGTTTAGAAGCTTGAACACCACCAATTCGTAACCAAGCAGATCAGGAGCATTGTGAGTGAGGGTCAAGTTCACGTCCGCTTTAAATTCGAAAGTTTCCTGACCCCCTTTTGAAAATTCAATCACGTCACTGACAACAATGTCGTGTTCTTGTGGTGGTGGCGATCGGATCGCAGGTTTCCATCTATGGACGACTAAAACGGTGGGCTCAGATACAGCATTACAAGGGAATGCCAGACGCAGACCATCTTGCAGAAGATTCCAGTGGACGCCTTCGGGAGTGGCTGTTCCTCTAAAAAGAATATAACCTTTAAGTTGCACATCAAAATTAAACAATGAGTCAATTTATCTTGTGCACTAGGCGGAGAGATCATTGATGGCTTACTGAAGCTTACAGGCGATGACCAGGCCAGGGCTTAGGGAAAATAAAACCATTCATACCGCGACACCGATGATGATAAAGAATAGAGCTCAGAAATATCTAAATCACAATGTCAACAATTATTAGGCAATCGCTTAGAGCTGAGCCAACTTTGCTTATAATGTAACGTTTTTTAAAGTGTAAAGCATCAGTTAGGCTAAGTTCTACTCACTCGTGTATCTTAATTGTGTCTGGATCTAGTTCCTCCTCCCTCTCATGCTCTTCCACCCCTTGCTCTTGAAGAGAAACTTTCCGTGACTGGTCAGTAGTAACCTCAGGAAACTCTTCTCTTCCATCTTCACTACAACTGGTATTTTCACCCTCACTGTCGGCAGCAAAATCATCCTCACAGTCATCGTCGTTGTTGAGATCATCATCAGCATTATCATCACTAGAAAATTGTTCAGCCGAAACAGTAAAAAGCTTCTTACCTGTCGCGGGATTTTATCTTCGCAAGGGAAAGTGTTGGTCCGAAACCTCATCGTGGGCAAAGGATTTGTAAGTATTCTCTCATTTTTCAAATTTATTCGACTGTGCTAAGTAACTGCCGGGAGTGGAACGCCAGTCTTTTTTGTCTTGTTGTTTTCGGTCACCCATCTCGTTTTTGGTTTTTTTTGGTGGGTCCGAACTTTGTTGGGAACCCATCCAGGTTTCAGCTTTGCTGAACTTGGTGGGTTTTTTGCCTTTTTTGGCAATTGTTGTAGTCCTTTTTCTCTCCTTTCTTTCCTTTTTGTTTTTTTCTCTCTTCCTATTCCTTTTCAAAATGTTAATATGTGCTAGAACTTGTGTTGTCCATGCTACGGCGGCAGTTACGGTCCACCCTAGACCAGCTGTTCTTAAAATGTTAGAAAATGAAATCGACCTTAATAGACTATCTGCGGTTCAGTTCGTTCCGGGAGGCCTTATTCGCCTCACTTTCAAAGATCCTGACGATATGGCGAGTCTTGTTGAGTCCGGTTTTATAAATCTCGATGGTGTGGAATGTAGTGTCACCAATTCCGACCGTCCACACACGCTCGTCTATATCCATCACTACCCCGCTGAAGGGGATGACGAGATCCTGTGCGAGGACTTCAAGACCTTTGGCAAAGTTTTCTTCTGCAAACGTCAGGCTTTCATGGGGCGTCCACATCTTCTTACTGGATCGCGAATTCTGACCATGTCCATGGAGAAACCTATCCCCGCACAAATCACCATTGAAGGTTACCCTGTGCGCATTTGGTATTGTGGTATCAAGCCATTCTGCTCTATCTGCAAAACCATGGGCCATAAAGCTGCTGACTGTCCCTTCAATGGAAAATGCAGGGAATGTGGGGAAGCTGGTCATCTCGCCCGTAACTGCCCTTCCCGCCGTACCGGAAATGTCTGGGGCTCTACGCCCCATGTTGTTCCCCCGGCCGCTGATTTCCCGCCCATTTCTTCTGGAGATGTGGCAAATCTGCCGGGTAACGTTCCTTGTCCACCCAACGAATCTGTTGATCTTTCGTCTGAAGAAATGGTTATCTCTGCTCCTGGCGAAGCCAGTAATAATGAAATCAGTAATCTAAATAACGTTCCTAAACAATCTGAGGCCTCAGAAATAAATAGTGTTCCTAATAATAGTATCGCTGGTCAAAACACCAGTTTAGTTAATAATAGTGAGTCCGGTCAAAGTACCGGTCCTTTAGTTAATGATAGTGTTATGTCTGGTCAAAGTACCAGTCCTATAGTTATTGATAATGTTAGGTCTGGTCAAAGTACCAGTACTTTAGTTAAGTCCAGTCAAAGTACCGGTGAATTATTTATTGATAATGTTAAGTCTGGTCAAAGTACCAGTTCTTTAGTTAAGTCTGGTCAAAGTACCAGTGAAATAGTTAAGTCTGGTCAAAGTACCAGTAAAGTAGTTAAGTCTGGTCAAAGTACCACTAATACTAGTGTTGGCCAAAGTGTCACTAATGTCGATGATGATATCACCGAATTCTCCTCTCAGGACTCTACCCCTGTTCAGGGCTCAGAGTCTCCTGATATTTCTGAATTCTCCTCTCCTCTCACGAGGAGCATGTGATCGGACGGTTTTGAAGTTGTCTCCAGGAAACGCTCTAAGAAACGTGTCATGGTTCCTTCTCATACTCAGTTGGCGAGTACGGTCTCTAAGCGTACGAGGGCTGTCCCCAATCTTCCCAGTAGGAAGGGGAAACCCCAGCCCCAGCCCTGGCTTTCATGAGGGTCATCCATCTCTTCCTCATGGCTTTGTCTCTCCTTACTTTGAATGTCAATGGCATCAGGGACCGGTCGAAGCGTGATGGTCTCGTGCAATGGTTGCGCTCTCTCCCGGTGAAGGTGGATGTTATCTGCCTTCAGGAGACTCATTGTGTTTCCTTAACTGAATGTTCATCGTGGTTTTCCTCGTCTGGTTTCTTGTCTGTGCTAGCCCCGGGTTCTATTCACTCTTGTGGGTGTGTTGTTCTCTATCGTCCCTCTATCTCCCTTCTAAAGTCTTGGTCTGCTGATGGTCGTTTCTTACAATGTGAATTCTCGTTTCATGATAAAATTTTCCGAGTTGTCTGTGTCTATGCTCCTAATTGCAACCCTACACGAGACCTGTTTTTCGATGGCCTTCATTCAAGGATCGACCCTTCCATCCCTACGGTCCTTGCTGGAGATTTCAATGCTGTATTTGATAGGGCTCGAGATAGGCGTGGCCCAGACCCCGCCTCCTTGTCTGGAGATAGTTCTCCCACACTAAACCATCTTTTTGAGGCGTCCTGCGTCATCGACATCTGGCGTTATCTCCACCCCACTACTCCTGGGTTCACCTGGACCAGGTGGAATGGCAGTTTAGCGTCGCGTATTGACCTTTTTGGGGTCCCATTTGCGTGGGTCCCATCAGTGTCGTCTTGTTCCGCGTATGTGTGTCCGTTCTCGGACCATCGCGGTTTGTGTTTATCTCTGTCTGTTCCCGATGCCGTTCCACCTGGCCCAGGCTACTGGAAGCTGAATACTTCCATCCTCGACGATCCGGACTATCGTCAACTAGTCCGTGATGAATGGTCTGCTTGGCGCCTTGCCATCCCCCGCTTTCCTTCCCTAGCTAAGTGGTGGGATCGTGGGAAAAGTAAAATCAAGGGGCTTACTATCCCCTTTTGTGCAAATAAAGCCCGCACAACATCTTCATCCAGAGATGCCCTGGTACGTCTTGTCCAGCATCTTCAGGCCAAAGTTGATTCTGGAATTACTTCCTGCATTGACCCTTGGCGGTCTGCTTGTTCTGAGCTTGCCCGGCTTGATTCCCATGCTGCAAGGGGGGCTCAGGTGCGTGCGAGAGTCTGATGGGTTGAGGAGGGTGAGTCTTCCTCGCAGTATTTTCTTCGTCTCGAGAAAAAACGTTCCGCTGACCGTCATATCTCTGCGCTGAGAGAGCCTTATGGCTCTATCGTCTCGTCTTCTGCCGATCTCTGTGCGTCTCTTGGTTCCTTCTATTCTAGTCTTTATACAGCCTCTCCTACTGACCCTCATGTTCAATCTTCTCTTCTTGAAAATTTGTCTTCTGTTCTCTCTCAAGATCAGGCCAACAGTTGTGAGGGCCCTCTTACATCATCAGAGGTCCTCGTCGCTCTCAAGGGCATGGCTCGTAACAAGGCACCTGGTTTAGACGGCCTGCCTATGGAATTCTATCTCCGTTTCTGGGACGTGGTTGGCTCTGATCTTGTTTCTGTTCTTAATGAATGCTCTTCCTCTGGTTTTCTCTCCCTCTCTCAGCGCAGAGGTATCATCACTCTGTCTTTCAAGAAGGGGGACCGCCTTGACCCCAAAAATTGGCGGCCCATATCTCTTCTAAACGTGGATTATAAACTTGCTTCTCGTGCCATAGCTGGGCGTCTCCTCCGGGTAATACACCTCGTTGTCAGCCGAGATCAAACATGCGGAGTCCCCGGCCGTTTTATCGGAGAAAATGTTGCTCTGCTTAGAGACGTTGTCAGCTATACTGAGTCTTCTGGCACCCCTGTCGCCATCCTGTCCCTCGATCAAGAGAAGGCTTTTGACCGTGTGGATTGGGGCTTCATGCGGTCCACTCTGGTCACCATGGGCTTTGGCCCTTCCTTTGTCGCGTGGGTCGACTTGTTCTATACTCATGTTCAAAGCGCGGTCAATGTGAATGGGTTCCTGACTCCTTTCTTTAGCCTTTCTCGTGGTGTCCGGCAGGGGTGCCCTCTTTCTCCCCTCCTATATGTTCTTGTGTCTGAGGTTCTTGCGTGTAGTATCCGTGCAGACCCCCGTATCAAGGGTCTGTCTCTCCCTGGGTGTCCCGTACTGTCTCCCATCTTGCAGTACGCGGACGATACATCTTTAATCCTTACCACTGATTCTGGCATTCTGGCTGCCCTTGAGACTTACAAGCTTTTTGAACTAGCTTCTGGATCTAAGATCAACCTTTCTAAGTCCAAGGGTCTCTGGTTGGGTGGTTGGCGGGGTCTTACGGACCCCCCGGTTCCTTTTGACTGGTCTCCTGCTAAGCTCAAGGGGCTGGGGGTGTTTGTCGGCCCCGGTAACCTTGATGAAGACAACTGGCGTCCTCGCATTAATGCGGTGGACCGTGTTCTCAAGTCTTGGCGTTCTCGTGTTCTCTCTTTTCATGGCAAGGCCCTAGTCATTAACGCTCTCGCCCTCTCCCGGGTTTGGTATGTGGCCTCTCTTATCCACATGCCGGCCTGGGTGGAGGCGAAGCTTTCCCGTCTTGTTTTCTCGTTTTTCTGGTCTGGCAAGGTTGAGCTCGTCTCCCGTTCGGCCGTGGTTCAATCTCCCCTTTTTGGTGGTTTTTCTGTGGTTAATATTCAGTCCAAGGTGAGGGCCCTCCCTGGTCAATGAGTGAGGAGATTCGTCTCCTCCCCATCCAGTTGGGTCGCTCTCATGTCCTTTTGGTTTAACTCTTTGTTTGGTGTCTCTCCTCTTGTTGTGTTTTCTCGTCCTTTTAGTTTCGACTTCAGGGTCTTGCCGCCCTTCTATCAAGCTCTGCTTTTGGCTTGGCGTAAGCTCGACGGGGCTTTCGCCACGTCAAAAAACTCTTTAGTCTACGGCTCTTCATGCCCTCTTGTTTGTTCTCCCGTTCTTACTATGTCTACCAAGTCTTGCTACCTATATCTTCTCTCTGAGAACATGGTCCAGCCTTATTGTGTCCTTAAGTTTCTATTCATCTATCCCAACCTTGACTGGCCTGCCACGTGGCGTGCCCTATCCTTCTTTTATCTTGACCGTCGTGTCATCGACCTAAATTGGAAGATTGCGCACGGCGTCCTGTACACCGCCCGGCGTCTCTCCTCTTTTGGTTTATCTGTTCCTCTCTCGTGTTTTTGTGGACCCACGGTCGAGTCACTCAAGCATTTGTTCTTCTACTGTCCACTTGCTCAGAGTGTTCTCGCCTGGGTCCAGTCCTTGCTGTTTTCCTTCTCTCCTATGTGTCCTGCCATCTCTTTACGTCATGTCCTCTTTGGTTTCAACTCTAGTGAACTGGTTTCTGCCCCGCGTGTCTTTGTCTATCTGCTCAATGTTTCTAAGTTTTGTATTTGGCGGAGTAGGAACGATTTCCGTTTCCGTAACGTTCGTCCTGGCGCTGTGGCGGTGATTGCTTCTGTCAAGGCCCGCCTGAGGTTTTATTTACCAATTTCCTTCAGGCGGTGCAAGTCTGACAGGCGTCGTCGCGTCTTCCATCGTCAGTGGGGCGCCCGTGGCATCATAGCTTCAGTGGTAAACGACTCCCTTGTCTTTTCCATTTAGTCCCGCTCCCTGTAGTTATTTAGTTTCCTTTTTTGCTCGAATGAGTGTGTCTCGGTGCTGCTCGTGCTGGGTCTCCTTTATTGGTGTACTGCACAGTAGTCTCGTTCTTCTTTTGCTTGAGTGACGTGTGATCTTTTGCTTGAGTGAGCGTGTCTTTGTGCTGCTTGTGCTGGGTCTCCTTCATTGGTGTACTGCACAGTAGCCTAATTGTTGGTATCTGTTTCGTAACCCATGTGCTGGGTCTCCTTCGTTGGTGCACTGCACTGGGCTAGTATCGTTCGTTTTGTCTACTTTGTAAGTGTGTCTGTCCGCTGCTTGTGCTGGGTCTCCTTTGTTGGTGCACTGCACAGTAGCCTTTCGTGAGTATTTGTTTTGTTGTCCATGTGCTGGTCTCCTTTGTTGGTGTACTGCACTGGTCTGTTTGTCCTTGTTCGTTTTAGTTCTGTGTACCCAATTTTTGTCTCTGTGAGGTGGGGTTCGATTCCCCAGCGAGTTTGGCGTCTGGTGACCCTCGTTTCTGGTGGACCCTAACCCTAAGGCATTGCACGCAAGCCATGGGTGGGATTAGTCCTGTTGGTCGGCGGGCATTGCACACGCCCTTCATCGGGGGCCCGGCCGTCCACCTTAAACATAAAAAAAAATGTCAACAATTATTAGGCAATCGCTTAGAGCTGAGCCAACTTTGCTTATAATGTAACGTTTTTTAAAGTGTAAAGCATCAGTTAGGCTAAGTTTTACTCACTCGTGTATCTTAATTGTGTCTGGATCTAGTTCCTCCTCCCTCTCATGCTCTTCCACCCCTTGCTCTTGAAGAGAAACTTTCCGTGACTGGTCAGTAGTAACCTCAGGAAACTCTTCTCTTCCATCTTCACTACAACTGGTATTTTCACCCTCACTGTCGGCAGCAAAATCATCCTCACAGTCATCGTCGTTGTTGAGATCCTCATCAGCATTATCATCACTAGAAAATTGTTCAGCTGGATACAAAATTAAATGATATTAAAATTCCCTTCACCTTGTATGCAAAGACAAGAAAGTAATAATGATAATAAAACCTGAGAGGAAGATATCATTTGAGAATGATAGTTTCATATATTCCCTTAATCTTGAAATAATTCTAACTGAATATCATTCATGTCGTCAGCCGAACTCCGCAAAAGGGTTCTCTCCTAAGTGTTGAAATATATTTTTAGCAAATTTTTCACCAGAGCTATTGGGTAGGGATAGTTCTGTTTCGTCAAACTCTTACTTAATCCAGGACAACAATGTTGATTTCTTTTAACCTGTAAAAGACCAGAAAAATGAATAAATTCTGAAAGAACGACTTTTTTGAGCTTTCTCTATAAAACTGACGCAAAGCAGCCCTAATCATAGTTATATCCCGTCTACATTCACCGTGAAAATTATTTAATTATGGGCGACATGCCCTTTTAGACCAAAAACAAAAAGGAACTGAAACCCTCCTCCCATTCCCGAAGACAGTAGAAATGGCTAATCTTCGAGATAATTCACGCGATAATCAACTCCCCAGTTACCCAATTAATATATAACCGGCCAAATCAATCAGTCAATTAATAAATCTATCAAGCAGTAACGGGGCAATGATGGGATAGTTTTCTCTCTTAGATGAATGATCCATCCATCATTCAGGGAAGGGCGATCCTTCACTTCTTTAGCCTCTTTACAGCCGAAGGCTTCTTAGTTAATCAGCAGTTTAAACAAATTCAAACAAAATAAAAGGCAATTAGGTCCTTACCAAGATGACCGTGGATTGCACTTTGTAGTTTAGGTGTTTGAATTTTCATTTCATTCTTTTCTTTTTCCGGTTTAGTTTCATCTCTCGTCTTTTCCATCAAGTTGGCTAACTTACCCTACGGAAGTATCCAGAAAAATCTCCCATGCAGAATATATAGTTCTATTATAGTATATATTAGAAACTTACCTTCCTTTCCATCTTCCTCAACCTTTTCGGCCCAACATTTAAAACTTTCCCTTCTTGCTTTTTGGTCAAGCATGACCTCGAAGAGATAGAAGATCATAACGCTTTCATGGTGCTCTCTTGAAATATGAAGATAATCCGACTTGAAGGAAATGTCCAAAGCAAGTTTAAAATTTGGTTTGTCAAGATCGAATCTTTCCAAGGCCTTGATGTAGTCTTTGTCCAAAAGCCCAGAAATCTCTGTCATTTTGTACATGAAATGTTCATAAAACCTGCCTTTTTCCTTCCCGTAAACTTTGAGGAACATTTTTTTGTTGCTATCGATGCTTCTCAGAAATGTTCGCACTAACGGATGGATTTCGTAGGTGAGTTCTTCCGCGTCAGGGTCCACCGCTAGCAATTTACTATTTCTTAGACCCTCCAGTAGTATAACAGCCTCTGAAATGTCCACTTCAAGTATTTTGGCAGCTGCTTCGACAGAGAAAGAGCGACAGAATAATGACATTGAAATAGCAGAATCTTTTAATTGTTGACTCGGCAAGAAAAAAAATATTTTCTCAAACATTTTTCTCGCTCTTTATCAATGCCTTCCTTGTTGGAGACAAACACTTCTCTCTCTCGACTCTTCTTCTCTGTTGGTGGTACTTCGGCCTCTGGGGGTTCGGCCCCTTGTTGCTGCTCAATTGTTTCCAGAATCTTGGTGTCATCGGCTATTTGTTGCCTAAAGATTGCTGCTATTCCCTCAATGATGAGGGGATTCCCATGGCACATCTGCAGCAGTTCCTCCTGTTGCCATTCTCGAACTTTACCAATCCCTTGAGTTTGGAATAAAGCACTTGACGAGACCCTTTCTAAAGCCTTGACTTTGTAATTGTCAACGTTGTCCAGCTTTGCGTGATGAAAAGTGGATCTCGATGTCAACAAAATCTTCAATTTCGATGATGTCCCTGGATAATCCTTTGGGCTCAGAAGTCACTGTAGAAACGACACAAAATTGGCATTATTATAGGTGGAAGCTTCACCGTCTCCTCCTGAAAAGTTATCGATGTTGTCAAGGACTAGCAACACGTCAGATTGGGGCTTTGATCGCATCAATTGCTGTATTATTTCAATGACTGGATTTGCTTCGAAGCTAATGATCGATTTGTCCGATTACAGAACTAAAGCGTTCAGAACGTGAAAATGAACGTCTTTCATCTCAATTACTTCTCTTAAATCGGCCTTGAGTTTTCTCCCTGGCCACTTAGAAACAGTTTCCATTGCCAATTTTGTCTTGCCTACTCCACCAATTCCGTACAAATTGACGACACGCGAACTTCCTGTCACCAACATTGCCATAACTTTCTCTACGTCATGTTCTCTGCCGGTCAAACTCGGTTCTCTCTCTCCAAGACTGACCTCCTGTTGACGAATTTCTTTAAATTGTTGAATCTTTTCCTCTAATGACACTTTCTTGGACGTTCTCGGGCTTAGAAACCCCTCCAACAAGGTCAGATTATCTTCGGATACTAAACCCTGATTAGCGAATAATTGGAGGCACGAGTACAAATCCTGATCCCTTTGGTTCTCAAACTTGCCCCTAAAATTAGCTTTTATGGACGAAACAGCATGTCTTAGTTCTTCGGGGCTCAGGAGGTCGGAGACTTCTCGAAGAAGGTCGTTGAAACGAGGAGAAATTTCTGTTGTAGCTGAGAATGTCTCGCCGGACGCCATTCTAGTTTAGCGGCGGTTTAAGCAATCTCGCGTGATTTGTATTATGGCCAGCAATAAAGTCCGAATCAATTAGCTGATTATCCTAGAGATGAAAAAGATACTTCACGAAGACATCTTGCAAATTATTGAAAGATTACTTTTGTAATAATGGCAACAAATTCATCTCGTCAGTTACTTTTCGACGTATGATCGACACTGCATGGTTAAAAAGTGCCTCGCAACACAGAAAATTTTCCATGTTTGCGCACCCTCATTTAAATGCTAGTGGGGTTGGAAGAATTCATTAAAGTGATTCAAACTCAAGGCGCAGCCGTGGGTTTGCATTAGTTTTAAGAATTCCCTCAGCCTCCCGAGTGTTTAGATGACGCTATGCAAATACAGAAAACTGAGTTACCTGTTTAATTCATAAAAAAAAACTTTCTGTCAAATAACACGAGTAATGAGGGAAAATGTTATTTTCTGGCTTGGTTGATACAAATTTTCTTAGCACGTGCGCTGGACAACCGCGCAACTGACGACACACAAACCAATCAAAATTCACGTTATGAAAATCAAAGTCAAGTTGAAATTTGTGGTAACCGGCAAAAGCCGTGTAAATGAAATTATTTTAGCTGTGAATCCTCGTAAATTAAATTTGAAAGAAAAATACCGCACGAATCCTTAAGGAAAGAACTTTAGGAAAAGGAGTTTATTTTGGCTGAAAATGAATGTCAGTATGGTTGATCGCTTTTGAAAGTGGCGTGAACCTGCTCGAGTAATGGCCGCCTGAGAAAGCTTGGTTGACAAGTTGAAATTGTCGCTCATCGTGCTTTGTAAAGTTTTGCTGGTTAGTTAACTTTTTCTCTCCTTTTCTGTATTGGGAAAAAATCGAATGCAGTTGCCAATGTGTAAGTAGTTTCACTGTATACGCTAAGAACGTCTCAGAGAAAACTACATTCGAATAATTTTATAGCAACCGATCGGCTGGGCGAAGTTTGATTTGAGACATGCAGTTTTTGTAAACATTTTGATGTAACGAATGTCTTGCAGAGGATTTATTCCAGTAATATAATGCGAAAATCCCCTTTGTTATCGTTGTCTGAGCTCTCGACGAGGTCGTCTAGTTCACAATCAAATTTCACTCCAAATCAAATTTGGCTGTTATTTTCTTCCTTTTCAATATTTGGTAGTTGTAATTGAGACTGCCATGTGAGTAAGTAATGCGAAAGCTCTGAGTTTGAAATGTTTACTAATTGTGCCGGGAAACTCAAAATGCGTGACGTTACATCTAAACACAGCAAGAAGGGCGGCCGGTACGGTATCTCAATTATATTATAAAACACAACAGCAGTTTATCACTGTGTAACATTAAATGGTCTTTAAAAGATTCAAAATGAACCAATTTTCCCTAGATAGCATGGCTAAAGAATTTCACAGTTGTAACCAAAAAATTTTCTTTAACCCCATGACACTGCAGTGACCAGCATCTAATTTCTCCTTACAATATCAGCCCTGAATCACATAGTAAGGTCATGAGAATAACGGAAATGATCACCAACTGAAGAAGCTGTTGATTGTTAAACAAATTCTCCTTGTCAGCTCCTTAGGAAACAGCTGGAAAACAGTAAGGAGAATAACCAAGAACATTGATGTGAGGTTGGAAAGCACTAAGAATTTAATATCAAGTTAATCTGTCAATCTCATCTTTTGTTTATTTTCTATTCCATTGGCTGAAACTGCAGTTTTAAGCAACATGATTGGATTTATTGTTTATAAGGTAAATTCAAGTAATTGTGCAATGGAGCACATTATATTATAAAATGTATTGATGTTTAAAACCATTTATTAAACCATGGACAATCTTTGAATCTGATTGGATCTCTTTGGTGTAATTTATCCACAAATTACACCATTTGTTATTCTAAATCACATCTTTTTCCAATCAAATGACAAGCCTTAAATTAAAACACAAAAACCAATCCAAATCTCAAGGCTTGTTCAAAGTGATGAATCAATTAATTACTTGACATGTAAAGGGAAGTAAAAGACAACTTTTACACCTTTTTTACAAACCAGCTCAGCACTGAATCATAAAATAATTGTACTGACTAAAACATCCTGTATTTGAAGGACTGAATTTTGCACTTTCACAATGAATATTAAATAACTGAACCTCGTGTTATGCAATTTTGGTCCGGAATCATACTTGCAATTTCAAATCAAACTTCTGCTGTGGGCTTGTTTGATTGGGAAATAACTTGTATCATTTCAGACCCAAGTGCACTCCACTTAGTTCAGTTACCATTAAAAATTTTTAAATTAAATTGATGACAAATGCCACATTTCTGCATAGTGGAAACAGCTGTGTAACATCTTATTTGATATTTTCAAACGGCACTTCCGAGAAATTTAAATGGAAATTTTGAGAGAAGTATATTGCCTCTGGACCATATGCTCACTTGAGCCATGTTACTGAATGGGTTGGCATATGGAAGATTCCCTGTTCACGCAATTAAATTAAATGTTTTCCTGCCAGAGATCTATAGTTTGCTCAATGCATGGACTTTCTCTTTGGCAGATGTTGGCAAAATTAGACAACCAAAGGTAAAGTCATTTACTTGTTTTTGGATCACTGCCCATATTCCATTTAAATATAAGTTTCCTGGCCATCATTTTTAGTTCCATCCCTATGGAGGTCATGCTAGCACACTTGTAATCATGACAAGGAGGATGTTTACTCTTAGCACATGATAACAAGCTACTATGTTGCTTGGGGTCATAAAGAATGCAGGTTATGTTAATCACGTGTATTGAAGATGATAATCATCATGAAAACAGTGCCAATATAAATTACAAAAATTACCACTCAGTCTTTTCAGGTCAGCTAGACTTCTGTTTGTCTTAAAATAAGACATATGATAGTAGCAAGTGTTAGCCAGTATACAGCTGTTTCTGTGGAGGTTGTTGACAGCAAAGGATGAAAGTGCATGGGAAAATCTTGAAAGGTAGTCTGGGTCTCTGGTAATCCATGAATTTCAGCAAGTAAAATAAATTATTTAATTGAATTCATTAAACCCATAAATACTTCACCCTTTCAGTAGCAATTTCTCAGATTTCCTTCAAAACATGAAGTCAAGGAACTGTTACCTGAAAACTACTCACATCACATTTAGGGGTTGTTGTATGCCTTTTTGCACTTTCTTTTGACATCCTTTCTTTAAATAGCTTTATACATGATTAGTTACAATTTTAATGACCTTAGTTTGTCGCAAATATTTACTAGACTAAGTGTTTACTGAGGAATTCTGGGGTTGGTGGGACATAATTTGTGTACTCTAAGATTATTAACATGATTACTTAAGTTAGGCTACTCACATTCCTCCATGCCCCACAGGTCATGAATACATTTATTGCAAATATACCCAGTACTTGAAATTACATCTTCTGTCACTTAGTGGCTGACCTTTTCACAGTTTTCAGTAATGAACTTTGTTGTCCAAGCACAGGTGTCTGCCAGAAGCTTCTTTAATGGAATGGGAAGGTACATTCTGTATCACAAATGCACCAGTCACTAGTCACTAATTGTTTGTTTGTATGTGCACTGTAAGAGCAATTTAAGGTAATAGAAAAGAAATTATTTGAATCGGGCATCTCTAGTCAGTAAGCAAAATTTCTGTTGCTATCTTTTCAGGAGTCCATGCTATCAAATACTCTAATGAATGAAGAAAGGAGTGGTGAAGTCCTCCTCAAATGTTTGGCCCTGTCCATCAACTGCATGAGGCTGAAAAGACTTCTTGGATCTTGTTCTCTTGGCTTGATACCCTCTGCTCAATATTTTGAGATATTATGTTTTGTAGTTGTATTCTATACAAAACTGTACATGCAGCTTCCCAAGTTACCCAGCTGAAAATCATTCTTTCAAAGTATTAATTTTTTCGGAAAGACACTGACAAGAGAAATTAATTGTTATATTGTGCTCAGTACATGTACTTTGTTTTCATTTCATTCTTCTGGTTTCTTAGGCTTTTGGTCTCTCATACTGTGGTTGGTTTTCTCGTCAATTAAGAGTTAACCCTTTAACTCCCAGAAGTGATTAACCTGTAACTTCTCCCTATACATGATCCAGCAAACAGGTAATGAGAATACTCAAACTTATCAGTTAGAGTTTTTTACCTTGATTGGACACCAAATTCTGTAACCAATTTATAAGGAAATGTGTAGCAGCTAGAGGGGAGAATTCATGATCAGATCTTAGAAGTTTAAAAGGGTTAAGAAATCACACAAAAAAAATTGTTATTATTGAGCCTCTGCTCTTGCAAATAGACTCGTCAAGCTGGCACATGTGGCAAGGATCCTTAGCATAAATTACTTTCTTGGTAGTACTAAGACTCGGTAGTGTCCTCTGCTACGTGGAAATGATCGTCCATCATAATTATTGATTTTATTGACTGGGTGGAGAGAGAAGCACTATCAGAGATCACAGTCTTGCTCAATGGTGAAATGACCCAGCCAGAACTTTAACTCAGACTGCATAGTTTAGACTGCAATGTGGTAAACATGAGGCTTTTGCACAGCCCTCAATCCTGATGTCATTTAATCATTGTTGTTCATGTCATTATCATGAATTATGCCTATGAATACTTGTAGAGTATGATAAGTTGTTGTTGTTACAATGGACAACACGTACACCCAGTAATAAATTATATTTTCAAAATGATTATACTTAAATTACTCTAATGATTTGGAATCACAAACCTCCCTGAATAGCTACACAAGAATCGATACTTCTTAACAATGAAATCTTTGTCTTAAAAACTTTAAGCCAAACAATATCTAGAAAAATCAGACAGGAATTTAACTCCCAGAAATTTGAAAACAGGTAAATCCAGTTATTAGTATCCCTTGCCTGGTTCACTCCTTCATTTCAATATTAATTTATTACTTCCTTCCTTCGTCTCCTTGTTTTTGTTTTGGCCTTGGTTCTTAGATGTCAGTTTGGTCTTTACCAAAGCAGCAGTCAGAGGCTCCCCCAAAAATGGGGAACTAATTTTCCAATTATTTCCCCCTTAAGCGTCCGGCCTCCAATTTTAATCTGCAATCCCCTTCCCTGTAATCCATAAAACCAGAGATTGGAAAAATCTGTTGTCAGTGACCGAAATCATTCATGATCGCTGACATCTTTAAGGAAAAATTTCTTAAATGAGATAATGTGATTTGAAAGAGTTATCCAAAACAAAAAACAATAAAATGTAGCCAAGACACAAGGATAACAGCATTTTAAAAGCTCTCATTTGCTATTTTAAGGAAACACTATTACGCAGGGAAGCTTTGCGCTTCAACTAAATTAAATAAAGCTTCAGATTAATTTTCGGGCTTTCAATATCTCTTTCACATCTGAAATTTAAAAGTGGTTTCATTTCAAAACTCGATGTCGACCCTTCTACTCCTTCCAAAAAACGAACTTGTTTGCGTCCGTCCCACATAATTTTTTTCTTGCTCAGGATCAAAGAAGGCTATCTCGAAAGGGCAAGATTATTCATCTTTACTGCGCAGGTGGCCAATTAGAACACGAGGTTCATATAGAGATTATTGTAAGGAAAGTGCGCTTGAACGATTTTTATTTACGATGCATTTCAAAGATTGGAAGCTAGCGACTGTGAAAACACATCGTTCGTCCAATCAGAGACACGAACGCTTAGTACAATATGGTGTAAAGCTTAGTATGTATTAAATGATTCATTTCCATGGTGAGCATGGGCAGAGCCAGCTATAAGATAATTAAAAACTTTTCAGCGAAGCGGAGGTGGGGTGGTTATTTAATGAGCCGTGGAGAGTTAAATTTCCACCATCAGTTATTGACACTTAGGTTAAAAGTTGTTTTAGTGTTCACTTACCTATACCGGCAACTATTAGAATATTTTGGGGCGTAACATTTTCGAAGGTGAATAGCAAAGGAAATTCGGAGTCTGATCCGAAGAGCAGCCAATCAAAGCGAGCCTTCAACGCTATCCACTGTTGTAGCATATACAAAGACGATATATCGCTCTCTGCAAATATTTTCAAAGGGTCTGACGAAATATCGACCGTTAGAACAATACCCTAGCTTGCAATATATAAAGACAACTGATAACGTGAAAATCTTCAATATTAGGGTTAGCATCGCCATGCTCTTGTCTGGCACTGTACGTGTTATATCATTGAAATGACTTTTTTCACATTTTTCGTGAATCATATTGGAGGCCTAAGCAAGGCGAATATGTTGCAATGAGTAGTTTCTAGACGAAGGGCAGGAACAAAACACATCAACAATTCAATTTCTGTTTAAAAAGTTAGTTCATAAAACCTCCGGAATTTTTTTCACCACAGAAAGGAGCACAAAAGGGGAAATAATAGCTATCTGTCATAGTAAGGTCTAACTTAGAGATAATAATTCGCCTATCCAAAGAAAAGTTATTCGCTGGAATCCAAATTAAAAGTTTTGAAGTATAATCGTAATGAAAATCTGCAGTAGCTTAACTTTTCCTATGTACCACATTTTATGTTTTTTTTTTGTTTCTACTTTTACCCTTTATGAATTGTGTGGACATTTTCTAGAAAACAATTCAAAAAAATAACTCAAGACTATAAAAGACTAATTAAAAAGTTTATTCGCCAAACGCAGAAGTAACGATGTAAACCTTCAGCTCCAGCTATGTAAACAGCTCCAGGGGAGAACTTTTTTAAGGTGGACATCCTTTATGTCTTAGGGCCCTATTATTAATTATTAACGAGGATGACTCATAAAAATTCGCCGTTTTAGTCAATAAAAACTAAATTGCAAAAGAGAGAAACTGACGGATGGTGAAAGCATCGTGACGTTTGTCATTGCGAAGTGTTTAACAACGCAAACCAGTCTAAGAAGAAGGATTGAGGACTTTCCTTCTGATCTGTGTCTAGAAATGAAGCGCTGTCACTTCCCAGTACTTTCGCTTCTTTTTCTTTTTCTCATGTTTGGTGGCTTGACATTCGTAGACCATGGTAAGTATGTTTCGTATCTCTGTATCTATAGTGGAGGACAGCTTAATTGAGCTGATTTATATTCACAATTTTTCCATTACTTCCGCTCAGATTCGTTTACTATTATAGTTTCAGTTCGGTCATTTGACTTTACATTTGGTCTATACGAGCTGTTAGGTGAGGGAAATTGTCGACTTATTCTCGATTGAATCGCAAACTGAAATCATAAGAATGTGGAAAAGAAAACGTTTTTAAAGCACGTTTCTGAGTGAACAACGGTGAACTTAGCTTGGTTTAGTTTGTACACACCATATTTGAAGGAGTCCGTTTTAAAACTGTTATGTTGTATTTCATCAGACATTTAAGACGTTTCAAGACAAATTGTAATCATCTTCTGATGATATTTCTTACGTTATTAATCGCGAATGAAAAACATTTAGACTCAAAGAACAAACTTGATAAACGACGATGAAATGTTATGGTTTTATTCGAGATTTTTCGCCAACTTCAGCAATTTTCCTTGGAACAACCCTAACCATACGTTACTAAGAAAAGAACCTTCTTGGACGAATGATAACCATATTGGTGAACTAGAACCTATTCAAAGTTTTTGATAACAAAAAGGAATACGACTGGACAAGTCTTCTTTTGACTTCGATATAAGTCTATTTGGACAGACTCATGTCTTAAATAACTAATACCACTGCGGTATTTCAATGAGCAATAATTGATCAGAGTGACCTGCATTTTAATTTCAAGAATTTTGAAGCATTGACCAAACACTTTTAAGCGAGGAAACTATTTTAAACCGTAAACTAGGGCTATGAATTAAATTCACCTTTCCAAGAACCTCAGCTCGACAAAGTTTGATTTTGGCGTAAAAGAGAACACCTTTTTTAAGGTTGTGAAATAAGATGTTCGGAGCCCTTAGGAAAATTTATCACGAAATTCGTAGCCAAATTATATTTATTAGAAATTGGTCACAAGGAAAATTGTAGGAAAATTGTTGTCAACAACGTCTCAGGCGAGTTTCTCTTCGTTTCAAAGGAGTTTGTTTTTACAAAGCAACAATTACATCAGTTATAACCGATGGGTAAAATAGAAATTGGGGAGATGTAGAAGAAAAAAATAGATCTTTTTATTAATAATCATCAGGCTATGCAGATTATGTGGGTTGTCTCTAATGTAGAGCTTGCATAAACTTGTGCTTATAAATGATTTACCCAATAAAAGAAAAGCAAAACTTGCGACACGAGGAACTTCTAGAGAACAAGAGAAAAATCAAATCATATAAATCTTCACCACAAGGTGAAAAAAAAATTGTCTAGGGACGGTGATTTTTACATCTGATAAAGCTTTTCACAAGCAACTGAATTCGTTTAAACTGAACGTTGCTAAAATGTGAGAGGCACAGCCTATTGTCATCGGTTTTAACAACATCAATTTCATAATACTTAAATGGAACTGTTTCAATTATTTATCAGTACAAAAAAAAAATGATGAACGCTCCAAATTATTTGTCACAGAGGGTGTGATATTTTCTTTGGAGTCAAAATTCTTTAAATATACAAAGTTAATATCTAGAGAAAATTACATAGAATACTGAAAAGAAAGCGATTCTGTTATTCATATTGTTTAATTAAGTGTATAGAAAACCCCTACGCATAAGAGCTTTATAAATTGAAAGTTCACGATGAATTACTTTCGTCTATAATACCCGCTTCATATGCATTATAAGATAACATTTTCAAAGACATCCCCTAATATTAATTAAAACAATCTACCCGCCATCTTCACACTCTACAGCATACATCAGACAGCAGCATGGTAGAATGAAGGTACCAAAAGACAGTATGCGAGATATGTTGCTAAGTTACTCTGCCAAATTACCAAATTGCAAAACCGAGTACCGCGTAACTTCCATGCAAGATGCTTCTCGCCTTTAGCAACTGAAGACTCAATGTGATATAAGACTTTGACAATTGACGTTGATGAATAAGAGAGCTATTTCCGTATAAGTAAATTAACTTTAGGCAGTGCATTAAGTAATTGTTAGGGTAGACGTCAGGCGCCTTTCAACGCTACCATTTTGTTCTGTATTTTAAACGACGTTTGTTTTTTAGTTGGTTATTTTATGAACTAGTTCCTTGAGATAAAGCTTCAAAGAAATTGCCAAAGGGATGAAATAATAAAATTTTTACAATGGATACTAGCAACTAAACAAAGTGAGAAATTTGAGATACAAAGTAATTCGTTGGGTTTGTTGTCAATACTCTTGTTAGCATTTTGCTATTCTTTGAACTTCAAGGCAAGATGAAGCCAATAAGATTAAGCAGGCAATAAAATAAAGCTGTTAATTTCGGGTGAAACGCCTTCGATTGATTGATTGACCGTTCGAAGAATTCTGTCAACTCTACCAAAAACAAAAACTATCTTTATCTTTGTGTCAAAGAGACATTGTTATCGTGTCCAAGAACGAAGAAAAAAGGAAAAAAACGGACGGAAATTAAAATTAGAGTGTCTTTGAGAGGGATGATGAGCCAAAACAGGAAATCTTATACAAATACAAATGAATTCTGTAGAGGATCTGAAGAGGAATGGCTTACTAATATTCATCTCTAATTTTTTGTCTATTTCTTTCGAAATAATCGATGAAAATGACCCTGTGCTCTGCTTGGCAGAAACTTCACACCACGGGACATAGAACACTTCGATTGTTTCCAGTAGAAAATCGACATCATTTCTAACTATTTTCATTATTATTTTTAGAATCAGTCAGTCATTAAAAACATTTTTCTGTCAGGCAAACAAGGCCTAAGTTTGCTAAGTCCTTTCGCGTGAGATATTCCCTGGCAATCTTCACATTTACGAAAACATGATACATCTCTGAAACACATCACAAATATTTCAAAGCAACATTTGCCTAAAATGACGGATAAATTCTGCAAAATATGCCAAGGTGGCCTCTTAATAATTGATAACAGGAACTTCCCGATTCTATATTGTTAGTGAAGTTCATTGAACAAACATCTCAGCTGCAAAAACCTTCGAACAAACCTTAATTTGGTGGAGTTATCTGCCAAATAAGTTTTAATTTTGTAATGAGCAAGGGCATTACTCCTTAGAAAAAATGTGAAAGAAAATGCATACTAATTTATTCTTAATTTTGTTATTTTTTTGGCGTCAAGTTTTGTTAGAAACCGCAACTCGATGCACGTGACCAAATAAGCGAGGATTACAGTTTGTTCGAGGCTGAGTGCACGTGTCTTTTATCTTTGAACTGTCGGTTTTACACGAAAGATAAAGCTTTGCTCTTGGACACCACTGAGAAGACAATTATAGGGGTGACAAGAAGACTGTGTTAGAGAACTCCGGAATACACGAAATGCAGAATTGAACAAACTAAACACTTAAATTATTTAGACCGTTTGACGTCAAGGAAAGTATTAACGAACTGATCGAGTCGTAATTTCCGTTTCACCTGTTAAATAATTACGCGCTCCCTTCAAACGGTTCTTGAACTAACTTTGTGAACCATCAATTTTGGTAGTTTTCAAATTCACATTACCGCATGGTTAACTCCGCTTATAGCCAAGGCCAAGTATGCAGCTATACAGGAACTATTTTTATGTGGTAACATGTTTTATTGTGGTAACATGTTCTGTGGCAGATGCTTCAAATGGTATGTTAATTATGCAAGAATTTTTTAACAAGTGCTTACGAGTTACGATATTTTTTTCGGAACTGTAGTTTGTTATTTTAATATTTTTGTTTCTCTCTTCAATTTCAACAAACAAAAGTTCTCGATGTGAGTGGAAAGACTTTCAGCCGCGGTACCGATAGAGGACTGGCCTATGCCAAGTTTAAGGCTCACAAGTTTTCGTACCTAAACATCACTAGCATTGCTTCAGATTATGTTATGGAAGCCATTGAGTGTGGACTGGCTTGTGTCAACATACCTTCATGCTTTTCCTTCAACCTGGCTACTCTTCAAGATGTCATTGGCAAAATGTTTTGTGAATTACTTCCTTCGGACATGTACAACAACTCAGACAAGTTTGTTGTCAGTCAGAGTCACCACCACTTTAGTATCATGGTAAGTTCAAAATCGCAATATTCTAAACAAAAATTAAAGAAAGTAAGATTGCCTTTAGGTAAAATAAAATTTCTATGCACAGCCTTTTAAGATACTTCTACTATCAACGAGAGGGACTTTTCCTGTCAATATTAGAGTCTTGACTTGGACGATCAATTTTAGACACTGTAACATTTGGAACTTTTCTGTCCATGTGCCTCAAATACTTTTCAGATCGTGTTCGAGTGGTGTAAATTACGTGATGTAAGAACTCTATTATCAAGAAAATCTTTCTGATTTTTGAAGAGGCCCTTAGTTGAGAAGAAACAAAGAGAAAAAGCGGGGAAAATTCGTTTTTGGTTATGTTGAGATCAATGTTAGAAATATAGTATCACTCGATAGGAGTTGTTCTCCTCCCAGAAACTTTTTATTCATTGTTTTTCTTCTCAAAGTTTCTGTGCCGTGGCCGCTAATCTGTTCAAATGGAAAAAACAAAAAACAAACAAATGTGTGTGACTCGATTTTTTTTGGTCACTTTTGTTAATCCCCTTTCACTCCCATTCTATGCATGTGTGGCTTTCACTGCGCTGTAGCTTTGTCCTTTACCCGTTTAGTCTCCATGCATCAGTTGGCCGTGTCAGAACAATGGGACATGCGCTGCACAGTACGAGAAGAACAGCTATGTGTGTGTTTGCGGGAAAGGATACACCGGGAAACATTGCGAAATGGGTAAGAAGTCGTAGACTTTATCAGCTAAGACCGGAATTTCATGTGCACAGTGTTGGCATTCAATATTTAGTTATGTAACTTCAAAACGTTACTAGTATAGCAGAGAAGACGATTGGAACGCACAGGAGAAACCACAGTTTAATTGAATGAGGTACGTAATCAAAATTACAAGCGAAAATAAAGAGATTGGTATGAAATCACTGAAAAAAAGGGCGAAGTAGAGGTTGAAGATTGTGAAGTTATGATTGATGGTTGTAGCTGAGTTTGTGTTGCTGAATTTATGTGGCTGAATTTTTGTGGTTTGAACCAAAAGAAAATACAGCAGAAGCCAAACTAAGAAAATGTCCCTGAGAAATGTAACACAACAACAACAATAACAAGAATTTATCACTTATAGAGCGCTATTTATAATGACAGATCAACAGCGCTTTACAATCAATCCTAACCCACCCATCCCACCCCAGGGGAGGACATCCATCACACAGTAATCTCGTGCGTGGGAAATTAACGTCTCCTACCCCTAACCCTGTAGGAGACGGGACCTCCATTTATTCGTCCCTATCCGAGAAGACTAGAATATCTAACCATTACTTGATGTTATAGAAAGGTAGCATATTCTTCTCAATTATTTTAAGACCTTGAGTGTTGGTCCGGCCGGGGCTCGAACCCTCGACCTCCCGCACAACAGTCCAGCGCTCTATTCATTAAGCTAATAAAAAAACACTTAGCTAGAAGCTAGTTTACAAGTTTTCCACCAAACAACTGAAACAAATAATTCAAACTACAAGTAACATTATTAAGAATCCCAACTAGCCGAAGGCAAACTAGTTGGCTATACTACAAGCATGGCCGAGGATTCGAAACTCGGGGCTACCGCGAAACAAATCCGGGCAATGGTCAGGGCGGGACTTGAACCCGGGAGCGACGGATCACAAGTTCGACACGCTGACCACTCGACCATGCTTCCTTTACACACCTTCACACTAACCTAATTAACAACGAAGCGGTCATAAAGTGAACTGAAAGCAAGAAATAAATCTATGTGGTACCAAAAAGGGAAATATCTTAAAGGTAAAATAAGGAAAGACTTACTTCGGTTTAGCTCCTAATGACTGTAGGTAACTCGCCGATAGAAGATGATTTGTGAATAGCAGACAAAATTTGGTAGTATCAACAGCAACTTATAGCGAGGAAATATGACATGTAATATCTAGTATATGTGCTTAGGTGAAACTAATTGAAATAAGAAACTTATTAAGTGATTATCATTAACCAACGAAGAAATAATAGACCAGAACAAACATAACAGAAAGGTACACGAGCTACCTGTTCCGAAACTAACAAGTACATCGCCCTGAAAAATTCACAGAGTAACACTTAGTATTCATGACAAGGTTATTTGGAAAGATATAATTCAAGCTGTTACTAATTGTCTTAATTTATCAATTCATATTGCTGAATCAAATCCAACTTTCTCTCCCGTTACTGTTGTTGAACCAAAGAATGAAGATGCGCTAAATATTGACAATGGGCACTTGGATGAAATTCATTCTGTTTCCACAGAAGAAAGTAGAACTTTGGAGTTAACAAAAACAGCAAATGTGCTTAAAATGCGGATGAAAACAATCCAGTTAATAACAGTAAGAAACGTAAAGCTTACAAAGAAGTCTACACGAGGGGATACATGAAAAAGAGGAGAGCTGATGAGATGTTTAAAAAAAGTGAGAATGGTAAAATGCTGCAAAGCAGCTGCATTAATGGCGAAACAACTGGGGACAAGAAAACCAGGCTGCCAGAAAACGAAAACTGATTCCAGAACATTTCAGAGAAGCTGAGCAACGCTCCTTAAGAAAACAAATAGCAATAAACCCAGAACGCATAAGGGAAATTAACAAACAGACCATAACAAAACCAAAAGCAAACAACCCAGAGTGCATAAGGAAAACAGTATATGACTCCGTGCACGCCTAGTCATGCATTTAAAGGCACTGCATGCTGGCCACCTTAGACCTTTAAGGATGAGGGAGACAGATCATATCTTCTTTAATTGTTACTGACGCGACACGCAAAATTCTGAAAGACGTGAATCATTTTAGACTCAGTACTGTTGCTCCAGTCGTTAAAACAGCAAAATCGCTTGCCCAAGATCAGGGAGTTGATTATTATTGTAAGATTTTGTCTGTCAAAGACATTATTGATTCCATTTATCTGTCCTAAGCGCGGTATGCAGTTGGATGCTGTCGAAGCGACGTGGTTATTATAGGACGAACTTCTAAGTCCTTCACTGATGCAAGAGTGTAACATTCTTCCGAGTAACATTTTGCGAAAGTTTGTCACTTTGGAGTTCATACTACCATATACAAACATACCATACTTTGGAGTTCATACTAGCTAAGTTTTATCGAGGATTACAAGGGGTTGATTTCTGAAAGCCAACTTACTAATTTTTCATAAATCCTCACTAAGTTAAACAGTTGTATTTGGCTGATCTTTAAAAAGAAAAATTTGGATTCAAACAAACTGTGGACGTGTAATGATAGATTATTGCTCCAAACACGACACAAAGTTATCTTTGGTGCATCTCTACACATCTCTTCATTATTCAGCTTCTTCTTTCGGGAGATATCGCTGACCGACTGTTTTAAACTGAGTTGTGCTTGAAGTTTTCCAATTAGACTCTTCAGCTGCTGTTTGTCTCTCGAGAGTTCAAATTGAAAATTTACACTGAGGAAGGTAAGAAAACAAATTTATGTGGTCTTTGAGGAAGATAGAGCTGTAGGTCGGTCATTTACGTTACTTATCGACGGCAAATTACACAAGAAATATATATCATATGCAGTGAAAAATCTCAGATTCAATCTTAAAAATTGCCGAGTGCCCAAAAATAGGAAGAGGCAAAACCGAAAGCGCTTGTTTTTCTTATTTCTAAGTAAGTAAGTAAGTAAGAACTTTATAGAAGTGTCAATAACTCTAGCGTAAGAAATACACTAATGAGGGACACCTAACTGTAATTACCTAACTAATTGTAAATATTATGCTAAAAAAAGAAAATCTTAGCAATTGAGTCATAGGTTTTCAACTATTGCATAAAAAAACAGTCTCTACAGGTTCTGTCGAGCAGACTTGTGAATTCGAACAGTTCGATACGCTTTTTGAAGATGCCCGAAGATTCAGACGATCGAATTTGAATCGCATCTGATTTGGACAAAATAAAAGGACCTAAGTAGGTAAGGATGTGTTTCCCATAAGGAACAGTCCGAAATCTAGGAATGACGAAGTCATGATTTCTAAGAAAATAAGGAAAAGGGCTGAAAATGTCGAGGCAGGCTTATGTTCTATTCGTTTACCGATAAACTACATTTCAAATCCTACTTTTACCATATGGCTTTTAAAGAAGAAAGTTCAATTGAACAATGTATCATTCTCACTTTCCTCTTGCGCTTTCAGGAGAGGTCGCAAATTTGCTTTGAAAACTGACTATGTTAGCATGTTCCTTGTATGAGAAGTCGGTCTCAGCGCACTTTCAGGCGTAATTTATCTTCACCCAATTGCTAGATTTCTCTTTTCCCATACGGTTATTTTTATTTGAAATTCTAGAGAGCGCCATAGAAATTTTCAACGGATTTCAAACTCTGGAACTAAGTAGTCGCAAAATGCGACACAAAGATACGTTTCCTAACAGTAAACAAGGCGAAAAAAGTGTTATGTATAATTAGGCGATCACTTGGAAACGTTAATCGGTATGCGTTTTCTTGCCTCTTTAAGTCGTTAGTAACACCTTTACTCGAATATGCTGCCTCCGTCTGGAGCCCCTACCAGAAAAAGAATATCGAATCCTTGGAAAAAGTGCAAAGAAGAGCATCTCGGTTGGTGTTAAAGCAAAGGGGCGGAGAAATGAGCTATGAAGACTGCTGCAGTTTTTTTAATAGGCAAACTTTGGAGAAACGTAAAGAGTTTTTATCCAGATCTATTTACTCTACTTTTAAAACACTGCACCAGCAAGCTCCAATCTATATTCAAGACCTTATCACTCGCTACTCACCTTCTAGATCGCTTCGATCATCCTCCACGCTCAATCTGAATCTTATTAGTTCTATCCTTAAGACTTATGGCCATAGAGCATTCTCAAAATTACCCAACAACGTACGCTCATGCGAGAAAGGTAGGTAAAGCCTACACGTGAGCTATGTGGCTCGTCGGGTCGGCACTTAAGTCCGGTTGCCGTAGCATGAAGCGACTAAGAGTATTTTAGTCTCTAAAACCAATTAGTCGTATCTTTAATTCACACATCACTTTAATAACGTTACTTACGCAGGAACTATCCTTTTAATCGGCGGTGGAGCAAACTACGGACGCGTAGAAGTTTATTACAACGGGACGTGGGGCACAGTGTGTGATGATGCTTGGGATGTCAAGGACGCCAATGTGGTTTGTCGACAGCTTGGCTTTTCTAATGCATCACAAGCTCCTCATCTTGCTTTGTACGGTCAGGGGTCTGGACCAATCTGGATGGATAATGTCAACTGCAAAGGAGGAGAGGCAATGTTGTCTGATTGTCAGTTCCAAGGCTGGGGAAGCCATGACTGTAACCATGGTGAGGATGCAGGTGTGGTTTGTAACAAATAGCTCGCTCGCAAATATTCTCGTGATATTGCAATGCACGACCTTACTGCAAAATGCTCACATTGACATTATAGCGGCTTAGCGGCTTTAAGTTTCTTGGCGGAACACGATCACACTAAAATGTAGTATCAGGTCTTACCGTCAAAAAGGCGAATTAAGAGAGCACTTAGTTTATTTAACTTGTGAATTCATCACGTAAAAATATAACTTGATTAAAATCAATCGGTATAAGAAATGTGGTATGACGGGATGAATAAAAACTGAATGAATAAAAAGAAAACAAAAGCAGAAGTTGGGCCCCAATTGTAATGTAGCCCCCAACTCCACATAACATACACTAAAATTATGTAAAAGTACATAGCAGCATGATAGATAAATAGCAAGAGTTTATAATCTGTTGTAGATCAAAAGTACACTGGAGGACTGTAAGTCATTATTAGTTAGGCGGGTTTTCAAAGTAATGAATGAATCAATTGCTTTGATACTAGATGGTAACGAGTTTCACTTGAATACGTGTTTCTAAAAACCATGTGCGCAGTCATAACCTCTACCTACTGAAAGATTAACAGCATTTCTGGCCCTTTTTTTTTTTTGGAAAATGCAAGCCTAATATGTAAGATCTACACTTAAAGAGAAGATACTGAAAGAAAACTTAGCGTATAAACGTAGGTTAAGCTTTTACATATTATAGGTATTGTGATGTCGGTCCAGTATATTAAATGCAATTTTTTAGCGTACAATTTTTTAGCGTGATTAGTAACTTCCCAAGAAGACTCATTGCGGGCAACAGTGATATACTACCTGTAGCTAGACAGATTGTAATAGGCAGCGAAGAAGTGTTGGAATAGATCTCATAATGGTGAGCATGGTTATCAGTCTTCTTGCGTGCATGACGATTAGCCATTTAAATCTTACTTTGAGTGGAAACTACCCTTTTTACTCATGTTACTGGGCCAACAAGGCTAATTGCATCAATAAAAGCGAATGGCAGTTAGTTTTGCCAAATAATGAAGGCCTCTGAAGAAAGTTATTGGATAAGATTAAAACTAAGCTTCTTCTTGTAGTTTTAACTTTGAAAGGTTAACGCAGAGTTGTATGTTGTTCACTTATTTCAGCACGGTAAAATAGTTGCTGTATGTGTTATCATAAAAACAATTAAATGTGACTGTGGACCATTTCTGTCGTAGTTCCATGTTTGAAATCGCAAATTTTTTTCTTGGCAGTCACCTTGATGAAGTGATACTCCAAACTTCAGCCGAAAAGTGGCTACCAATGAAGGCTGTATAAATAAGTTACCCTGATGGCGCTTAGTTACTTCGACCAGCTTTCATTACCCGCTGGTTGCCGGTTTGTTTGCTTGATTTGAGAGGCGCCATTTGGGCTTTATTTGTGTTACTACGGAAGCAGACAGAAAGATTCCTCTATTTTTTCTTTCTTTAAAGGCTGATAGTATCGAAAGAAACTGTTTGGGGCTGCGTTGGTGGGGGTAACGAAATAATTTGGATATATCAGCAAAGTTGAAATGGTAAATTTCTTTCTTTGTTTTGTTAAAACGCTGCAGTATTTCTTGAAAATATGCATAGAACTGGAATTTGTCATCTAAAGAGAGTTTACCTCAGTTTCGAAAGAAACTGTTTGGGGCTGCGTCGGTGGGGGTAACGAAATAATCTGTATATATCAACAAAGTTGAAATGTATATGAGCACGATCCTTCGCAGTAAAGCACTATTTGAGCAATAGTGAAAATCAGACCTGAAAAAAAAAAAATTTCAGGCCTGTACGGGATTCGAACCACTGACCTCTGCGATACTAGTGCAGCGCTCTACCAATTGAGCTAACAAGCCAACTGGGAGCAAGCCATCAAATTAATTCGACATAAACCCGTAGATGATAAATCAAACGACAACAAACATATGAAACATATGTGTGAACTGCGGTTATGAGACGTATATGAGCACGATCCTTCGCAGTAAAGCACTATTTGAGCAATAGTGAAAATCAGACCTGAAAAAAAAAAAATTTCAGGCCTGTACGGGATTCGAACCACTGACCTCTGCGATACTAGTGCAGCGCTCTACCAATTGAGCTAACAAGCCAACTGGGAGCAGGCCATCAAATTTCAGGCCCGTACAGGCCTGAAATTTGGTAGAGCGCTGCACTAGTATCGCAGAGGTCAGTGGTTCGAATCCCGTACAGGCCTGAAATTTTTTTTTTCAGGTCTGATTTTCACTATTGCTCAAATAGTGCTTTACTGCGAAGGATCGTGCTCATATACGTCTCATAACCGCAGTTCACACATATGTTTCATATGTTTGTTGTTGTTTGATTTATCATCTACGGGTTTATGTCGAATTAATTTGATGACCTGCTCCCAGTTGGCTTGTTAGCTCAATTGGTAGAGCGCTGCGCTAGTATCGCAGAGGTCAGTGGTTCGAATCCCGTACAGGCCTGAAATTTTTTTTTTTTCAGGTCTGATTTTCACTATTGCTCAAATAGTGCTTTACTGCGAAGGATCGTGCTCATATACGTCTCATAACCGCAGTTCACACATATGTTTCATATGTTTGTTGTTGTTTGATTTATCATCTACGGGTTTATGTCGAATTAATTTGATGGCCTGCTCCCAGTTGGCTTGTTAGCTCAATTGGTAGAGCGCTGCACTAGTATCGCAGAGGTCAGTGGTTCGAATCCCGTACAGGCCTGAAATTTTTTTTTCAGGTCTGATTTTCACTATTGCTCAAATAGTGCTTTACTGCGAAGGATCGTGCTCATATACGTCTCATAACCGCAGTTCACACATATGTTTCATATGTTTGTTGTTGTTTGATTTATCATCTACGGGTTTATGTCGAATTAATTTGATGACCTGCTCCCAGTTGGCTTGTTAGCTCAATTGGTAGAGCGCTGCACTAGTATCGCAGAGGTCAGTGGTTCGAATCCCGTACAGGCCTGAAATTTTTTTTCAGGTCTGATTTTCACTATTGCTCAAATAGTGCTTTACTGCGAAGGATCGTGCTCATATACGTCTCATAACCGCAGTTCACACATATGTTTCATATGTTTGTTGTTGTTTAAAGTTGAAATGGTAAGTTTCTTTCTTTGTTTTGTTAAAACGCTGCAGTATTTCTTGAAAACATGCATAGAACTGGAATTTGTCATCTGAAGAGAGTTGACCTCGAAAGAGTGGCAATTGTAGACTTGAATACTCGAATAAGGTTTTAATTACGAAGATCTGGTTTGACTGTACAAAAAAGGAAACAAACGTAAACAAAACGAAGCGAAACGAAAATACTACAGTGACAACATACTCACAAGATTTGTGGACTCGCAGGAAACGTAAAGAAAACATTCATGAGAAAAAATAAACAAACATTTAGGACCGAACTTTGACTTCTGGAGGTCCGAGCACATGGTCCATACCATAATATCAACAATACATGACGTAGATTACCAGTCCCGCGCGGACTGAACACGGGAAACGTTTTGTAAATTACAGTAAGTTGCGTCATCTTGAGTTGTTTCGACACCTTAGCCATAATGACCGACGGGTTTATCTGGATTTAAGCGGATAACTTCGTGCTCAAGGTTTGTGGTTCGCACCGTATTTGGATTTTGTTATTCGCTGTCATCGCTTCGCATGGTAATTGTATTAGATTCTGTGTTGGATTATTCAGTCACTCAGCCATCTTGAATTTCGTCTTTTGGGAATTTATAAAGGAATTATAGTGGAGTTACGTCTTAACGAGAGGCTTTCAGACACCGCCTAAAACCCTGATAGGTTTTGTTTCATGTGTTTTCGCTTCAAAGTTTTGTTGTTGTGCATCGTTAATTCGGCGTGGAACTATCATTCATTGGAGTTGCTCGCGGAGAATAAACAATCGAATGAACGAGGTCTAGAACACTACAGAGCATTTGACAAGGGTTTTTCTTTACATCGTTCCATTATGCCGACGACAGGAGAGTCTGAAAGAGCGAACGAAGTGGAAAGAATTCTAGAACTTAAACGAGAGAAGAGAGGCAGGAAGACTGTAGTTACTAAAACGCGCCACAATTTAGAAAGACTGAACGCGAGTGGCGAAGATTCCGGGTCAATTGAAGATGGAATCGACACATTGTGGGCGGTAATGGATTCATGCCTCACCGTTATGGAGGAACTGCAAGGAGTTTATTTACGCTTAGGAGACAATGAAAACAAGAAGGAGGTCGCTGAAGAGGCAGAGGATCTGGAAAAGGAAGTACACAGTGTCATTGAAAAAGCGGAACAGGTAATTAAGAACATCTTGGAGAAAAAACATGCAAATGCAACAAAAGAGACATTGCTGCAAATACCCTCGCCCACGTCACCTGCTCAATCAACGCATTCGCCCCCCCACAGCCAGTCGTCAAGTTCAGATAACTCAGGTAACAGTAACCAGCGACTTAAACCTTTAAAAGTACCAGTGTTTAGTGGTGAGAAAAGTAAATTCGAGGATTTCTGGGAGATGTTTTTGAGTCTTGTCGACCAAGGGGTGGAGCCAACAACTATTAAAATGGCTAGATTGAGACAGAGCCTTACAGGAACTGCTCTCGAGGTCATCAGGGGCTTAGGAGTTTCAGACCCAGAGTACAAGGAAGCTAAGGAAATTCTTCAGTCTAAATTTGGTGGTGAGCGAAGAAGGTTACAGGCATATATGGACCAGATCGAAAAGATGTCTCCTTTGAAGAGCAATGATGTCCAGTCATTCGAACGATTTGCTGACCTTGTTCGCATAGCTGTTGTGAAGTTGCAAGCAGAAGGGCGTGGTGGAGAGTTGGAGGATGGTGCACTACATACTTTGTTGGTGAGAAAATTTGCGGACAGTCAGGTTGTAAGCTACAGTCGTTGGCTCAGGGAGCACAAGAAAGACAGGTCTGTGTTAAGCTTGAGGGATTGGTTGAAGGAGGAAGTGAAGATCCGAGTTGAGGCAGTAGAGATGGCACATGGAATCGACGCTGAAATTGTTGGGGCTGCTATGGACAGTGGCAAACAGGCTGATAAAGGTGGTCGGATCAGGAATTTGTTCAGTGAAGGTAATCGCTTCGGTAAGGAACCAGCAGTGCCTACAAGCAAACCACCATGTGTGTACTGTGGAGGAAACCATGGAGTGTGGAGCTGTAGACGTTTTCAAAATATGGGAGTGATCGAACGTTGGAATGTCGCAAGGGATAAACGACTTTGTTTTCGTTGCCTGGCAAGTGATCATGAAGGAAGAGCTTGTACTAAGGCTCCACTTTGCAACATTAATGGTTGTAAAAGAAATCATCATCACTTATTGCACGGCCTCGTACAGGGTAACCCAAAGGATGGGAGAGTGGTGTCTCCACGGGAGGGGGCACCCGCTCACACACACACATCGACTTCCAGGCAGGAGACAGCAACTGAGACAATTTCTCTTCGTACGTGCCAGTGTGGTTAAAAGCAAATGACCGCAAGGTGAAGGTGAATGCGCTTCTGGATGATGGTTCAAACGAGACCTTTATTAATGAAGAGGTCGCAGGAGTCCTTGGCCTCAAGGAAAGATACCACACAGTTACAGTTAATGTTTTGAAAAATGAGGTGGAAACATTCCAGTCAATGCCATTGGACGTGACGATTGAGAGCCTTGATGGGGAGTTTAGTAAAGACATTAAAGTAAAGACTTGCCCTAAAAGGGTAACTGGAAACTACAAGGTAGAGAACTGGAAACAAAGTAAGGATAGATGGCCACACCTTAGGGAATGTGACTTTGCTGAGCCGGCTCAAGAAGGTCTTGTGGATTTGTTGATAGGAGTGGACAATGCAGAGTTGCATTATTCCAGAGCAGATGTACGTGGTGGGGAAGGAGATCCAGTTGCTCGCCTGGGGCCTTTGGGGTGGACATGCATTGGCTCACCAGAAGGGAAGCAGTGGACAAGAGCAAGGGCACACATTAGCCGTACTTTGTTTACCAAAGACCTCAATATCAGCGTCAGCGACGTTTGCTGTGATGTTGATCGTGCTTTAAAGAAGTTCTGGGAGATAGAAAACTGTGGTATTGAGAGACTTGACTCTGTGATTTTCACCGAAGAGGAGAACACAGCCATGAAGAAAGTGAAGGAATCAATTAGTTACACTGGAAATGGGTACAAGGTGGGAATACCGTGGAAAGAGGATAAGCCTCTGTTACCTGATAATCATCACACAGGATTATCCCGGTTGTGCAGCACAGAACACAAATTGAAGAAGAACTGTGCCCTAGGAACAGAGTACTCGCAAATCATCCAGGCTTATATCGAGAAAGGTTACTTGCGAAGGGTCGAACCAGATGAGCCGTTGCCACCGGAAGTTTGGTATTTGCCTCACTTTCCACTCATCCGTATGGACAAAGCTACAACTAAAATTCGCATTGTGTTCGATTGTTCTGCAAAAACGGACGGTGTGTCATTGAATGATGCCATTTGTGCTGGACCTAAATTGCAGAAGGATTTGTTTGATGTGCTTATTCGGTTCAGGAGGAACCCCATAGCTTTGGCATGTGACATTAAGGAAATGTATTTGCAGGTGGAGATTGAAGAGAGAGATCGTCCTTACTTTCGACTATTGTGGAGGGACCTTGATTCTAGTCGTGAACCTGATGTCTATGAGTTCAGTCGAGTAGTGTTTGGTAAAAACTCTGCACCAATGGAGGCTCAGTTTGTTGCTCAAAAGAACGCCAGAAGGCACCAGGATGAGTATCCATTGGCAGCTGAAACTGTACTCAAATCCACTTACATGGATGATTCGATTGATAGTGTGGAAACGGTGCAAGATGGCATTCAATTGTACAAAGAGCTGGACAGTCTGTGGGGGATTGCAGGCATGAAAGCAAGGAAATGGATATCGAATTCTCTGGAAGTCGTTGCAGCCACGCCCGAAGCCGACAGAGCTACTGAATTGCCGATTACTGCGGGGCAGGAACCTGTTGTCAAGACACTTGGTATTTCCTGGAATAGTACAGAAGATACGTTTACTATTTCGACTTCAAACATTTCTACAGAGCTTCTAGTGACAAAGCGAAATATACTGAGGAAGGTCGCGACTGTATTCGACCCACTCGGGTTTGTGGGCCCTTTCGTCGTCAAGGCCAAAATCATACTTCAGGAATTATGGGCAAGGGGTTATGACTGGGATGATGTCATTCATGATGAAATCGCAAGTAGAATCGGAAGTTGGTATGGTCAGCTTGGGAGGCTAGGTGATGTGCAGGTGCCTAGATGTTTGCGTGAAGCAAAGGAGGTAGTCGCTAAGAGAGTCATCACGTTTGTGGATGCTTCACTGCAAGCTTATGGAACTGTTGTATATCTACAGTGCGTATACAATGATGCTACTGTTTCAAGTCGATTAGTCGCTTCAAAGTGTAAGGTAGCACCGTTAAAGCCTATGACAGTGCCTCGGTTGGAACTTGCAGGAGCTGTATTGGGTTTGCGATTGACACCGCATTTAACGTTGGTACTTGGGCTGTCCATGCAATCCGTGACATTTTATTCCGACAGCATGGATGTATTGTGGTGGATTCGGGGACATGGGCGGAGCTTTCGTCCCTTTGTGGCTAATCGTATCGGGGAGATACAAATGATGACAGAGCCATCGCAGTGGCAACATGTGCCGACAGGAGAAAATCCAGCTGATCTATGCTCAAGGGGAGCAACACCAGACGAGCTGCTAGAAAACTCACTCTGGTGGCATGGACCAAAGTGGTTACTGTTAGAGGATAAGGCTGGTTGGCCAAGGATGGATGTAAGGAGTCGCCCCGCTTCATTACCGGAATTGAAGACGCCAGACCGTAAGGAAGGGGAAGAAGGCGTTACAACTGTTCTAACAAGTGGCAAGCAGAGCCCAGTGAATCGAGAAGGAAATGGAGGGGCGAAATCAAAGTGTGCAAACTGGAGGCTTGAACCCACACGTTTTTCAAGTTGGACACGCTTAGTGCGGCTACAGGCTAGGGTGTGGCGAGCGATCTACAATATGCGCAATCCAAGGGAAAGAATAAAAGGACAAGAACTGTTGCCAGAAGAAATTGAAGATGCAGAGGAGGAAATTATTAGTCGGGCACAGCTGGAGGCATTTCATGAAGAGTATGTCGCATTATTGACAGGAAAGGAGATTCCAAAGAAGAGTTCACTGAGTAAGCTATGTCCCTGGCTGGACGATCAAGGTGTTCTGCGATGTGGTGGTCGACTTCAATTTGCCAAATATCTTCCGTACAATGTAAGGTTTCCCATTATACTGCCAAGAGGTCAGTGGGTGACGAGACTGATAGTAAAGCATTACCATGAGTTGTCTAACCACAATGCTGGGACGAACTTTGTGCTATCGCAGATTAGCGGAAGATTCTGGATTGTTGCAGCGCGTGAGGAGATAAGGGCATGGGAGAATGAATGCAGTGAGTGCAAGAGGAGAAGGAACAAGCCGGCCACACAGATAATGGGGCCATTACCACAAGTAAGGCTGCGCTTCACATTTCGTGCATTTGACCAGACTGCGGTGGACTATGCAGGTCCGTTCACCACTATACAAGGACGTGGGCGTCAACAGCGAAAGAGGTGGTTGTGTGTGTTTACATGCTTGTCGACTCGAGCTATTCATCTCGAAGTGGCGTGGGGGCTTGATACAGACAGTTTCCTAAATGCATTCACCAGATTTACTAGCAGACGAGGCGTACCTAAGGAAATGATTAGCGATAACGGCACCAACTTTGTGGGAGCAGTTAATGAACTCAAGGAACTTGTGGGTCAACTGGACAAGGATAAGATTCAGGGAAGGACCGCACAGAAGGGTGTGAAGTGGACTTTTAACCCCCCAGGAGCTCCTCATTTTGGTGGGGCACATGAGGTGATGGTAAAGGCAGCGAAGAAGGCAATATATGCGGTGCTAGCTAGTAGTGATGTCACAGACGAAGAATTGATCACAGTTGTCACAGGTGCTGAGAGCTTGCTTAACTCTAGACCACTCACCTACCAGTCAGCAAATATTAAGGATGATGTGCCGTTAACACCCAATCATTTTTTACATGGGCAAATGGGTGGGCAATTTGCACCAGAGAGCGTCGACACCACGAGGTTCAACCCACGGAAGAGGTAGCGCAAGGTCCAAGAACTGATCTCTCGAGTGTGGTCCAGGTGGTTGAGGGAGTACTTACCTATGCTGAATACTCGTCCAAAGTGGACCGAAGTCGTCAATGACCTCAAAAAAGGAGACATTGTGCTAGTTCTGGAACAAAATCTGCCACGAGGGAAGTGGCCTTTGGGCCGTATTGTGGAAACATATCCGGGAAAAGATGGACATTCCCGCGTCGTGAAGGTTCAGTGTGGAGAAAAGACTGTGGTGCGACCAATTCATAAATTGGTACCACTCTTGTGACTTGCTAGACTTTTAAGCGAACTTCAGTTAAGGACAAAAAAAGACTGTTATGTTTAATCGTGTTTTGCACACTGCGGTCCCCTCAGTGCGGGGAGGGGGAATGTTCAGGAGAACGTGACGTTGCGTTACATTTATAGTATTTTTAAAATGAGTGACAGGGATCAAATGTCAAGTATTTTTACTTCGTTCGAGTTTTGCCTAAAAAAGATCAAGTATTCGCCAAGGAGGTTTTGTCCTTAGTCAGAATAAAGTAAAACTTTGAGTTTAACCGCGGATTTATTGAGTCGTTCTCAACACAATACAAACATTTATTAACTGAAAAACAGAAAAGAGATATTTTAGGTGCTTTACAAAGTGGACAAGGTGTTCATATCAAACTAAGAAGGACTCTAATGGGATAGGGAATTGGTACTATTCTTGCTTCAGTTGGTATTCCAATGGCTATTGATTTGGTTAATTTATAATTAATCACTGGTAAAGGTGCACCACGAATGGGTGGACCACCACTAAAAGGTGGTAAAGGTGCGCCACGAATTGGAGGACCACTTTTTCATGGCCATGGAGCACCTTGATTGGGAATGCCTCCTCCATTTATTGGAAGTTTGCCAAATAGTCAAGTTGGCAGAGGTAAAAGAAAAGAACCAAAACAAGAACAAAAAAAGGCCAAGGATTGCTTCTAGGACCAAACAGTCTGTTCAATTCAATTCCAATAGTCGGAGCAATTATGTAAAACCAGAATTTCATTAAAAACTTCCTATGAAAATTTCGATCTTCGTGAATGGTGTAAATATCTAAAAACTCCAATAAATAATGTTTCAAGTAGAGACCAAAAAGTACCACAGAATCATAAACAAGCTCTTTTCATTTATAACCTTCATCCATCTTACATGTCTTGATCACATTGGGTAACAACTTTAGTTAAAGATCATGTCATCCATTCTTTTGATTCATTTGAAATGCCGCCATTTCAGGAACTAGTCAATCATGCAAAAAATAAGAATCTTACTCTTCTTCATCAAGATAATCAAATTCAAAATTTAAGAATGATGTTAAAGTGCACTCGTGCTGATTGTGGTATAACTAAAACTAAATTCGTTAAAAATCAATAAGTTACATCGATAATATAACATTTATCTATGAAATCTGATTGTGTTAAACAAAGACAAGTTACAGAATGTGTTCCAGAAAGTGAAAGATATGAACCAGCTAAAAATGGTAGAATGATGTTAAAGTGTGTTAGTGCTGAATGTGGTATAACTAAAACTAAATTCGTTAAAAAGAAATCAGGTGGAGCATTATGTGATGTTGGAGACATTCATTCAATTGGTGAAATGGTTCTCAAAGGATTAGCCAACAGTGGAGCTTAACTTGCTCGACAAGGTGCTGCAAAAGCTATCAAATCAGATTACGCAAAAAAGAAAATAAAACAAACAGCAATTAAATATCTCGATCAAGCTCTTGAGAGCTTCACAAATGATTTGAGTAAAAAGATAAGCGGTCGTAGTAACATTGATTATTCACAATGGTATCCAATGGAAATCTATGTTTCTTCTGGTGTTTATGATCCAACTAATCCATTTTATAAAGGTGGTGCTGTTGACATTCATAAAATGATTGGAAAGTTACCAAAACCAAAAGGTGGATGGACTCCTTCTCAATATAAATATATGGGACCCTATAATCCACTTGATCAACAATTAGTATATGATAAAAACACTGGGGAAGTCATACAATGGAATGTCAAACCTTATAATAAAGTCGATGAAATTGCTGCTAATCATGATATATGTCATGATATGGGTAAAGACAAAGGTGATTGCGATCGTGAAATAGTTAAATCATTAGATCAAATACCTTATGTAGAGATGCCGAAATGGGAACAAACAGCTCGATTCTTGATTAATAGTAAACAGATATTAGGTCTTAGTGTAAAACAAAATAAGTCAAAAAACGGAAAAAGCCGTCGAGTGAAATGAACTGGCAAGTAAAATTAGCTGATGAATTACATAAACCCATCAAACGTAACCTTACTCGGCGGCGTATAATTGTAAGTCATATTGATGAAATATGGGCTGTAGATTTGGTTGAAATGCAAAAATTTAGTAAATCGAACAAAGGCTATCGATATCTTCTTATGGTCATTGAAAGTCTTTTTATAGGAATACACAATTACTGGTGAACCAGTAGTTTCCATTGTGGTCCTTACAAACAAATGAAATAAATGGTCTAAATTGAACATAACATCATTAAGAACATCATTAAGAACCCCAACCGGCCGGAGGCAAACTAGTTGGCTATTTACAAGCTTCGCTAAGGATCTGAAGACGGGGCTACCGTGAAACAAATCCAGTGGTCAGGGTGGGACTCGAACCCGGGATTACGAGTCCGACACTCTAACCACTCGGCCCCACTGCCTCCTAAGAAGCGTGGTTTGATCACATAATTCAATGTTCAACTAATAACATTAATCTCTGCCTGAACCTTGACAAAAAATGAAGGGTTTATTCTGAGAATATTTAATCACATTTTTTATTCATTCGCATTAATGCTGATTTTGAAGGCATAAGTCCTCCTGTAAGTGTTTTCTTGTGAATGACTTTTACAAAAAGAAAGATTCTCAATATTCATCATCCTGACTTTAATTTCAACAATATTCATTAAGCTCATATAAGCGAGGCTCTGTGGGGGAAAGAACCCAGCCGAGTTTTGAGCCCAAATTGTATCCTCATCCAAATTTTACCAGAATTTCTATTCTAACTGCAGCTAATCATAACTGTAGAATAAAAATGATAGGAGAACGACCGCGATTGTTATAGCGTCGATCAGCGACAGAAAATTGTAGGGCTCTTCAGGAAAAATCGCGACAACAAGAGTCAGCCTCGAATCTTCTGTCAGAGCTTATAGTTACAGGAAATCATTATTTGAAAACAGCGTTTATTTTCCGTTTATTTTAGCTTAGCTACCTTCCATTTAAGCGTTTACACATGCCTCCAAAAAACTCTTAATAGACTGCAGGTTTGCCTTACACATTTTAACACACGGAAATGGCTATTTCCAAATTATCGTTATATCTAGGGGCCAACTTTTCTTGTCAAATTAAGCAATGTTTATTTAACTACAGTTTCCAAGAAAAAAGTTTATTATATCAAAACGAGCGCGTGTTATCTACAAAACTTTATTTAGCGCGCCTTTGTGTGGTGGCTAATTAACACATGACACCAATAATGACTCCTTGCGTTTTCTCCAGTTGTCTTATTTGTGCAGCCAGATTTGATATCCGATTAATTCGCACAAAGAACACAACGTCCCGTTCGGATTGTCGCGCCTCAGTTGGTTTATGATTAGATCAAAATGGTCAAAATTTCAACACTTCTCAAATGGTCCAGCAGCCTCAGTTTGCATGCCTTCGCTCTCCTACAGTAGACTTATGTAGGTGTGGGCCCAGGGGTAGGTATCTAGCACTATTTTTTCGCGCAGATACCTGTTCCCCTACCATTACCTTGCAACCCTAGAAGCCACTACTGACTGGATTTTTACAATAATTATATGATCCGTCGGTCTTGCAATAATTATATGATCCGTCGGCCCTGCTCTTTCAATCCTGACGTACGAATGGCCGGACGGATGAGGAAAACACGTGCGGCAATATTTACCAACTTTTAATAACACTCCGTAGGAGTGAAGGTGATAACAAGAGTATTTTAAAAAGCTTCGAATGACACGAAATGCAAATGTGACCAAACGAAATATTAAAATTATTTAGGCAGTTTGACGTCAAGGAGAATATTAACAAACTCATCAAATTACAGCTTCCCTTTTACCTGTTAGATAAATGCGTGCTCTCTTGAACGGTTCTTCAACAATTTTTTTAACTATTAAGTGGTTTCAAGTTACCGAAAAGAACATCAGTTGTTTCACTTATAGAAGATCGATGAATGTCACTGTTCACTGTACTTGTATCCGTACTTCAGTGATAGGTTAGACAAGAAATGAAGGAATTGATAGCTGTTGGTGTATTTATTGGTTTCGAATTCTCCCTCAATTAGTTCAAACAAATTCATTATCGTTTTCATCTTTTTGAGTCATGTTTTGACCATGTGAAAAAAGGCATCCAGGACACGTCTTTGGAAAATGAAGAATATTGAGCTAAAAACCTTATTTAATCTATCCTTTTGACCACGCATCTAAAGGTACGAATCTTCAACTCCTTAAATGGTCCAAGGAAATCAGTCCAAAAGGGTGCATATCATATTAAGCAGGTTCTCAATTGATAGATGATAAATTTTTCTAAAACATCAGCCAACAGGATTAATTTTCTTTATCTATCACGTTACACTGCGTCAATCGTACTAATATTAGTTAGAAATCGGGTGATTGCGAGGTAAAAATGCAGATACCATTTTTACTTCGCAAGTGAACTCTGCTTTTAACCACGGCTTAGTATGGGGCGTTTTCTTCGAAAGGTATACAGGAAATATTGTTCTGTATTTGTGATAAGTGCTTAAGAGTTACGATATTGTTTTTAATTGCAGTTTATTATCTTAACACTTTTTCCTTCCCACAATTTCAGCAAGCGAAAGTCATCGATGTGCGTGGAAAAACTTCCAGCAGCGGTACAATTGCCTAAAATGATAGATAAATTCTGCAAAATATGCCTGTATCAATTAATAATTGATGACAGGCATAATTAATAATTAATGATTGATGACAGGAACTTGCCGGCTCTATATTGTTAGTGAAGTTCATTGAACAAACATCTTAGCCGCAAGAACCTTCGAACAAACTTTAATTTGGCGGAGCTATCTGCCAAATAAGTTTTAATTTTGTAAATAGCAAGGATATTAGTCATTTTTCTTCAGAAATGCTTGTATTTTACCTTTTCTCGGTATTGGGCTACCGCAGTTTGCCCTCACCCCCCTAAATTAGACTTGTGCTGCTGAGGTTCCGGAGGGTATGGGACCCTGCGTAAGTTTTATTCCCCGAGTTGTCTCCTCCCGTTCCAAATTTGAATCGAATATCCACTATTCTTTTACCATATAACCGTTTGAATTCTTAAAACAATTGAAAGGAAACAATAAGTAAGGAAAATAAGGAAAAATGGGAAAGAAAAAGCACATTAATTTATTGTTAATTTTGTTTTTCTTCTTGGCGTCAAGTTTTGTTAGAAACCGCAGCTCGCTGCACGTGACCAAATAAGCGAGGACTACAGCTTGTTCAAGGCTGAGTGCAAGTGTCTCTTTTATCCTTGAACTGCCGGTTTTACATAAAGATAAAGCTTTGCTCTTGGATATCATTAACAAGACAACGATGGGGGTGACAAGAAGACTATGTTTGAGGACTCTGGAATACACGAAATGCAAATTTGAATAAAATAAACTTTTACATTATTTAGGCCGTTTGACGTCAAGGAAAATATTAACTAACTGATCGAGTCATAATTTCCGTTTCACCTGTTAAATAATTACGTGCTTCCTTCAAACGGTTCTTTAACTCACTTTGTGAATCATTTGGTGGTTTCCAAATTCACGTTACCGCATGGTAAACTCCGCTTATAGCCAAGGCCAAGTATGCAGCTATACAGGAACTATTTTTATGTATTTGTGGTAACATGTTCTGTGGCAGATGCTTCAAACGGTATGTTAAGAGGCAGTGACTGTAAATATCGAGAATTGCTGGCCAGGCTAAAACAATCGAAAATTCTGATAATTTGCCTGGAAAACTCCTTTAGGGAGATATATTCAAAACAAAGATTTCAAAGTTTGAAAAATAAAATGTGTCCGAGGAAATAGGGAAAAACGAAAATTCGGGTTTTTACCTAATTAATTATGCAAAAAATACAATAAAATTGGGTAGCTTTTAGCGTGCTAGTACTAAAGGAGGATGTTTCGTAAGAAATCGGAAGTATTTTTACTTCAAAGTGTAATTAATGTGACTTTTATATGTGGCATTTTAAGGAGTTTGGTTTAATTTTAAAATTTACATGATTTTTTAACTAAGTGCTGTCAAATGCTTGTTCCAAAAAAGCGAAAAATCGACCAGCTTCAAACCTTCAAAACGTGTCTTGGTATGTGTGGCATCATGTCAAACTACATGCTGGCACAAAGTTTGGTCCTTCTACTAAAATAATGTGTAGTAAAAAATTTGGCTAAGTCAGAAACGTGCCGGCAAAACATAAAGCTTTGCGACACACTGTGGCCAGAGGTTACGAATTTGCATGATGCAAATCAGTAGTAGAAATCGTACCGCCTAACGGTTCTGGTGTAGGAAGGGTTCTTTTGACGGCTTCAACATAAAATGTACAAGAATAATGACCAGTATTTAATAGCATTTAATTCTTTTTCAAGCCAATGAGGTTTTCGTTTTTTATCTCGATACTGTCTTGAGAAAAAGCAAAATGTTTTAATTGCGTGACAATTGTCACGTTGGATTAAAGGTGAAGTTGCCGAGTAAAGCGGACACGATCCTTTATTTCGTCAAAACTCCATTCTAAAGCATCCAGTCTTATATATCTCGTTTTAAATTATTTGTATAAAGTCTTTAATGAGTCTTTATCGAACAACATCTCGCCGGCCTGATCCTGTTTGACTTCAGGCTGACTGCCAAGTGCGGTTCGAAGGGGACTTTTTCATTTCCGGTTTGCGCCTTTAATACGGGGACCGCGGAGCTATGGGGTTGAGTGGGCTGTAGCCCTACCAAGAACAATTTATTATTATCATTATTATTTATTTCAATCTTTGTAATTAAAAAAAAGTTGACACATTTTTCCAAGGACTGAAACGCGTTTCCGGTGATTTCAGAAGCTATGATTTCAGATCATGCTACATTATAGCTAGAAACTGGAAAGAGAATATAACGTAAAGTTTACCATTTGTTCATCCAAAGAGATGCATTTGCCGGGGCCTTTATCAAATGTCTGCCACACCCTCATTCCACCAGGATAAAATCTGAAATTGTTCAGTAAACTGATGTCATTAATCTTCTTTTGCGTGGGGGGAAAGTTTCGCGTTCCCCAAGACTGTCTAACACTAGTCACTTCACGAATCCCAGAACTTGCACAACAAGCCCCCCCCCCTCCCCCCAAGAAGAGAAGCAAAGCTACAGAATGATATCGTTTTCTTTTATGCTCTGTGAAAAACCTCGCACGTGTTTACCTTTAAGAAAAAGACCGTGATTACGTCATAGAGAATTATCGCCCAGACTGCAACACGGTATAATTGTTACCGTGACATAAGTCCTTTTTATCAATTTTTGTGACAGAAATGTGGCCCTTTTTCCGAAAAAGATAAGAGTAAATGGAATAAAAAATAGTTGGGATGTTATCTTAGGTGAAAAACTACACAGCAGAAGCTTGCGGTGTTGCGTGACTGTTTACTCGCACAACATTTTTCAAGATATGCAAGATATTTCAAAAGAAATATTATCGCAGTTGCAGAAAACGTAGCTATTTAACTAAGAATAATGTCGATGATAAACACCTAGTCAACAAAAATGGTGAAATATACAGCGGCCCTTATCTATAGTTAGGTGTAGGTAGTGCTGTTGAAATAGCGAGCCAACAATAACAAAGTCTTTTGCAATTCAAATTAACAGAAAATTTCGTATCTACACATCAATTTACAGCCCTCTTCAGCAATGTCTATGGATTTTTTATTGTATAATTTCATATCATTTCCATATCAAATAATTGTTTTAACCATCTTTGACTATCTTCTTTACTTCGTAGCTCTCAAGTACGATTTCTAGAACTGATTTGTATCATGCAAATTCATGACCTTGGCCACATTGCGTCGTAAACTCTTGTATTTTGCCGGCACTTTTCCGCATTACCCAAATCTTTTGTCTCATATTGCTTTAGTATAAGGACCAAACTTTGTGCCAGCATGCATTTTGACATGATTTCTCACATACCAAGACGCGTTTTGAAGGCTTGAAGTTGCTCGAATTTTCGCTTTTTGCAACAAGTGTTTGAGAGTACTTTGTTAAAAATCTTGTAATTTTTAAAATTAAACCAAAGCTCCTAAAAGTGCCATAAATAAAAATCAATTGAATTATATTTTCAAGTAAAAACATCTCCGATTTCATACGAAACATCCTCCTTCAGTACTAGCACACTAAAGTTGCTCAATTTTACTGCATTTTTTGCATAATTAATTAGGTAAAAACCCGAATTTTCGTTTTTCCCCATTTTCTCGGAAACATTTGATTTTTCAGACTTTGAAATATTTTTTTCTCATATATCTCCCTAAAAGGTTTTTCCAGGAAAATTATCAGAATTTTCGATTTTTCAGCCTGGCCAGCGATTCTCGATATTTTCGGTCATGGGCTCTTAAGTGTGCAAGAATTCTTAAGCAAGTGCTTACAAGTTGCGAAACTTTTTTCGGAATTGTAGTTTGTTATTTTAACACTTTCTTTTTCTCTTCAATTTCAACAAACAGAAGTTATCGATGTGAGTGGAAAGACATTCAGTCGCGGTACCGAGAGAGGACTGGCCTATGCCAACTTCAAGGCTCACAAGTTTTCGTACCTGAACATCACCAGCATTGCTTCAGATTATGTTATGGAAGCCATTGAGTGTGGACTGGCTTGTGTCAATATACCTTCATGCTTCTCCTTCAACCTGGCTACTCTTCAAGATATCATTGGCAAAATGCTTTGTGAATTACTTCCTTCGGACATCTACAACAACTCAGACAGGTTTGTTTCCAGTCAGAGTCACCACCACTTTAGTATCATGGTAAGTTCGAAATCGCAATATTCTAAACAAAAATTTTAGAAAGTAAGATTGCCTCTACGTAAAATAAATTTTCTATGCATAGCCTTTTAAGAGACTTCTACTATCAACGAGAGGGACTTTTCCTGTCAATATCAGTCTTGACTTGGACGATCAATTTTGGACCACTGTAACATTTGGAACTTTTCTGTCCATGTGCCTCAAATACTTTTCAGATCGTGTTCAAATGGTGTAAATTAGGTGATGCAAGAACTCTATTATCAAGAAAATCTTTCCGATTTTTGAGGAGGCCCTTAGTTGAGAAGAAACAAAGAGAAAAAGCGGGGACAATTCGTTTTTGGTTATGTTGAGAGCAATGTTAGAAATATAGTATCACTCGATAGGAATTGTTCTCCTCCCAGAAACTTTTTATTAATTGTTTTTCTTCTTTTCTGTGCCGTGGCCGCTAATCTGTATAAATGGAAAAAACAAACAAACAAACAAATGTGTGCCATTCGAATTTTTTTGGTCACTTTTGTTAATCCCCTTTCACTCCCATTCTATGCATGTGTGGCTTTCACTACGCTGTAGCTTTCTCCTTTACCCGTTTAGTCTCCATGCATCAGTTGGCCGTGTCAGAACAATGGGACATGCACTGCACAGTACGAGAAGAACAGCTATGTGTGTGTTTGCGGGAAAGGATACACCGGGAAACATTGCGAAATGGGTAAGAAATCGTAGACTTTATCAGCTAAGACCGGAATTTCATGTGCACAGTCTTGGCATTCAATATTTAGTTATGTAACTTCAAAACGTTACTAGTATAGCAGAGAAGACGATTGGAACGCACAGGAGAAATCACGGTTTAATTGAATGAGGTACGTAATCAAAATTACAAGCGAAAATAAAGAGATTGGTGTGAAATCACAGAAAAAAAGGGCGAAGTAGAGGTTGAAGATTGTGCAGTTATGATTGATGGTTGTAGCTGAGTTTGTGTTGCTGAATTTATGTGGCTGAATTTTTGTGGTTTGAACCAAAAGAAAATACAGCAGAAACCAAACTAAGAAAATGTCCCTGAGAAATGTAACACTAACCTAATTAACAACGAAGCGGTCATAAAGTGAACTGAAAGCAAGAAATAAATCTATGTGGTACCAAAAAGGGAAATATCTTAAAGGTAAAATAAGGAAAGAGTTACTTCGGTGTAGCTCCTAATGATTGTAGGTAACTCGCCGATAGCAGATGATTTGTGAATAGCAGACAAAATTTGGCAGTATCAACAGCAACTTATAGCGAGGAAATATGAAATGCAATATCTAGTATATGTGCTTAAGTGAAATTGATTGAAATAAGAAACTTATTAAGTGATTATCATTAACCAACGAAGAAATAATAGACTAGAACAAACATAGCAGAAAGGTACACGTGCTACCTGTTCCGAATCTAACAAGTACATCGCCCTGAACAATTCACAGAGTAATACTTAGTATTCATGGCAAGATTATTTGCAGAATTTAATTCAAGCTGTTACCAATTGTCTTAATTTATCGATTCATATTACTGAATCAAATCCAACTTACTCTCCCGTTACTGTTGTTGAACCAAAGAATGCAGATGGACTAAATATTGACAATGGGCACTTGGATGAAATTCATTGTGTTTCCACAGAAGAAGGTAGAACTTTGGAGTTAACAAAAACAGCAAATGTGCTTAAAATGCAGATGAAAACAATCCAGTTAATAACAGTAAGAAACATAAAGCTTACAAAGAAGTCTACACGAGGGGATACATGAAAAAGAGGAGAGCTGATGAGATGTTTAAAAAAAGTGAGAATGGCAAAATGCTGCAAAGCAGCTGCATTAATGGCGAAACAGCTGGGGACAAGAAAACCAGGCTGCCAGAAAAAGAAAACTGATTCCAGAACATTTCAGAGAAGCTGAGCAACGCTCCTTAAGAAAACAAATAGCGGTAAACCCAGAACGCATAAGGGAAATTAACAAACAGACCATAACAAAACCAAAAACAAACAACCCAGAGTGCATAAAGAAAACAGTATATGACTCCGTGCACGCCTAGTCATGCATTTAAAGGTACTGCATGCTGGCCACCTTAGACCTTTAAGGATGGGGGAGACAGATCATATCTTCTTTAATTGTTACTGACGCGACACGCAAAATTCTGAAAGACGTGAATCGTTTTAGACTCAGTACTGTTGCTCCAGTCGTGAGAACAGCAAAATCGCTTGCCCAAGATCAGGGAGTTGATTATTATTGTAAGATTTTGTCTGTCAAAGACATTATTGATTCCATTCATCTGTCCTAAGCGCAGTATGCAGTTGGATGCTGTCGAAGCGACGTGGTTATTATAGGCCGAACTTCTAAGTCCTTCACTGATGCAAGAGTGTAACATTCTTCGAGTAACATTTGGCGAAAGTTTGTCACTTTGGAGTTCATACTACCATATACATACATACCATACTTTGGAGTTCATACTAGCTAAGTTTTATCAAGGATTATAAGGGGCTGATTTCTGAAAGCCAAATTACTAATTTTTCATAAATCCTCACTAAGTTAAACAGTTGTATTTGGCTGATCTTTAAAAAGAAAAAATTTGGATTCAAACAAACTGTGGGCGTGTAATGATAGATTATTGCTCCAAACACGACACAGAGTTATCTTTGGTGCATCTCTACACATCTCTTCATTATTCGGCTCCTTCTTCCAGGAGATATCGCTGACCGACTGTTTTAAACTGAGTTGTGCTTGAAGTTTTCCAATTAGACTCTTCAGCTGCTGTTTGTCTCTCAAGATTTCAAATTGAAAATTTACTCTGAGGAAGGTAAGAAAACAACTTTATGTGGTCTTTGAGGAAGATAGAGCTGTAGGTCGGTCATTTACGTCACTTATCGACGGCAAATTACACGAGAAATATATATCATATGCAGTGACAAATCTCAGATTCAATCTTAAAAATTGCCGAGTGCCCAAAAATAGGAAGAGGCAAAACCGAAAGCGCTCGTTTTTCTTATTTCTAAGTAAGTAAGTAAGTAAGAACTTTATAGAAGTGTTAATAACTCTAGCGAAGGTGTAGTCTGATCGTCCGGGTGAGTGTAGTCCTGAGAAGGACTGTTGTCGGTGGCAGTGACTGACGTTTCGACAACCTGTGCGGAAGTCATCATCAGAATCAAGTGAATGATTGTTGTCAGTAGAATGTTCTTATTCCAGTTCGTGTGAAATGATCGGTTGGTTTTGCCGTGATGTTATTGGCTGTAAGACTCAAGTGACGTAAGTCGGTCGTGATTGGTCTGTTTCGGTCTGTCGGTAAAGTTAGGTTGTTCTTTTTCGGTTGTTTGTGATGTTTATGTCGTGAATGAGTCGTTTGTATGGGGCGGGTAGTTGTTGACATCTGTTTGGGGGAGTCTGTTCTAAGTTAGTAAACCAACTTTCCAGAGTCAGTCGTTGAAAATAGTCAGTGCTGTAGGTTAGGCATTGCGCAGAGTCCCAGTCAATGTTGTGGTGTTGTGGTTGGTAAGTCGATGGTGTTCAGCAATGTGATTGCTGACATCACCTTTCCTCGTCGCCCGTCTGTGTTCAGTCAGTCTTGTTGTGAGGTTTCTGCCAGTCTCACCGATGTAGGAGGCTTGGCAGTCGGAACAATTGATCTTATAAATCGTTCCCTGTCTATTCCTCGGTTCGTCTTTGTCTTTAACGTTGGTTAGTAACTGACGTAGTGTGGTGATGGGTTTGTGGGCGACGCGGATATTGAAGGGTAGTAAGATCCGCGAGATGTTTTCAGACATGCTTTTTATGTACGGTATGGTTGCTGTAGTCGTAGGGGTTGCGGTGTCGTTTGTTTCGGTAGTGGTAGTGGGTCTGGTACCAGAGAAGTCGACTGAAAATGGCAAACTTCCTTTTCTAGACTGCCTGGTAAGCCACAACGACAACTCATTACGAACGACAGTTTACAGGAAACCGACACACACCGACAGATTACTAGACGAGTCATCCTACAACCCTACATCACACAAAGCCACAACTATCAGAACTCTAACACGACGCGCACAACTAGTATGTGACTCGACAGACAGCTTATCCGACGAGAACAAATACCTTCACCGTGTTTTTACGAAGAACAACTACAACAAAGACTTCATCCGACGAAACACTCACCGACCCACTACCACTACCGAAACAAACGACACCGCAACCCCTACGACTACAGCAACCATACCGTACATAAAAGGCATGTCTGAAAACATCTCGCGGATCTTACTACCCTTCAATATCCGCGTCGCCCACAAACCCATCACCACACTACGTCAGTTACTAACCAACGTTAAAGACAAAGACGAACCGAGGAACAGACAGGGAACGATTTATAAGATCAATTGTTCCGACTGCCAAGCCTCCTACATCGGTGAGACTGGCAGAAACCTCACAACAAGACTGACTGAACACAGACGGGCGACGAGGAAAGGTGATGTCAGCAATCACATTGCTGAACACCATCGACTTACCAACCACAACATTGACTGGGACTCTGCGCAATGCCTAACCTACAGCACTGACTATTTTCAACGACTGACTCTGGAAAGTTGGTTTACTAACTTAGAACAGACTCCCCTAAACAGATGTCAACAACTACCCGCCCCATACAAACGACTCATTCACGACATAAACATCACAAACAACCGAAAAAGAACAACCTAACTTTACCGACAGACCGAAACAGACCAATCACGACCGACTTACGTCACTTGAGTCTTACAGCCAATAACATCACGGCAAAACCAACCGATCATTTCACACGAACTGGAATAAGAACATTCTACTGACAACAATCATTCACTTGACTCTGATGATGACTTCCGCACAGGTTGTCGAAACGTCAGTCACTGCCACCGACAACAGTCCTTCTCAGGACTACACTCACCCGGACGATCAGACTACACCTTCACATGTTACCCCCGGGTTCAAACCATTTACTGCAATAACTCTAGCGTAAGAAATACACTAATGGGGGACACCTAACTGCAATTACCTAACCAATTGTAAATTTTATGCTAAAAAAAGAAAATCTTAGCAATTGAGTCATAGGTTGTCAATTATTACATAAAAAACAGTCTCTACAGGTTCTGTCGAGCAGACTTGTGAATTTGAACAGTTTGATACGCATTTTGAAGATGCCCGAAGATTCAGACGATCGAATATATGCATCTAATTTGGACAAAATAACAGGGCCTAAGTAGGTAAGGATGTGTTTCCCATAAGGAACAGTCCGAAATCTAGGAAGGACGAAGTCATGATTTCGAAGAAAATAAAGAGAGTTGGCAACGACGAATAAGTCCGCAACATCGCCCAGAATTCAGTGACATATTTGGAACTTACATTGAAACGCTGGCGCTCAATTTAAAAACTAATTAGAAATGATTGTCAAACAATAAAGGAAAAGGGCTGAAAATGTCGAGGAAGGCTTACGTTCTATTCGTTTACCGATAAACTACTTTTCAAATCCTACTTTTACCATATGGCTTTTAAAGAAGAAAGTTCAATTGAACAATGTATCATTCTCACTTTGCTCTTGCGCTTTCAGGAGAGGTCGCAAATTTGCTTTGAAAACTGACTATGTTAGCATCTTGATTGTATGAGAAGTCGATCTCAGCGCACTTTCAGGCGTAATTTATCTTCACCCAATTGCTAGATTTCTCTTTTACCATACGGTTATTTTTATTTGAAATTCTAGAAAGCGCCATAGAAATTTTTAAGGGATTTCAAACTCTGGAACTGAGTAGTCGCAAAATGCGACAAAAAGATACGTTTCCTAATAGTAAACAGGGCGAACAAAGTGTTTAGGTATAATTAGGCGATGACTTGGAAACGCTAATCGGTATGCGTTTTCTTGCCTCTTTAAGTCGTTAGTAACACCTATACTCGAATATGCTGCCTCCGTCTGGAGCCCCCAACAAAAAAAGAATATCGAATCCTTGGAAAAAGTCCAAAGAAGGCCAAGGTTGGTGTTAAAGGAAAGGGGCCGAGAAATGAGCTATGAAGAATGCTGCAGCTTCTTTAATTGGCAAACTTTGGAGAAACGTAAAGAGTTTTTATCCAGATCTATTTATTCTACTTTTAAAGCACTGCACCAGCAAGCTCCAATCTATATTCAAGACCTTATCACTCGCTACTCACCTTCTAGATCGCTTCGATCATCCTCCACGCTCAATCTGAATCTTATTAGTTCTAACCTTAAGACTTATGGCCATAGAGCACTCTCAAAATTACCCAACAACATACGCTCATGCGAGAAAGGTAGGTAAAGCCTACACGTGAGCCATGTGGCTCGTCAGGTCGGCACTTAGCTCCGGTTGCCGAAGCATGAAGCGACTAGGAGTATTTTAGTCTCTAAAACCAATTAGTCGTATCTTTAATTCACACATCACTTTAATTACGTTACTTACGCAGCAACTATCCTTTTAATCGTCGGTGGAGCAAACTACGGACGCGTAGAAGTTTATTACAACGGGACGTGGGGCACAGTGTGTGATGATGCTTGGGATGTCAAGGACGCCAATGTGGTTTGTCGACAGCTTGGCTTTTCTAATGCATCACAGGCTCCTCATCTTGCTTTGTACGGTCAGGGGTCTGGACCAATCTGGATGGATGATGTCAACTGCACAGGAGGAGAGGCAATGTTGTCTGATTGTCAGTTCCAAGGCTGGGGAAGCCATAACTGTAACCATGGTGAGGATGCAGGTGTGGTTTGTAACAAATAGCTCGCTCGCAAATATTCTCGTGATATTGCAATCCACGACCTTACTGCAAAATGCTCACATTGACATTACAGCGACTTAGCGGCTTTAACTCTCTTGGCGGAACACGATCACAATAAAATGTAGTATCAGGTATTACCGTCAGAAAGGCGAATTAAGAAAGCACTTAGTTTATTTTAACTTGTGAATTCATCACGTAAAAATATAACTTGATTAAAATCAATCGGTATAAGAAATGTGGTATGACGGAATGAATAAAAAATAAATGAATAAAGAGAAAACAAAAACAGAAGTTGGGCCCCAATTGTAATGTAGCCCCCAACTCCACATAACATACACTAAAATTATGTAAAAGTACATAGCAGCATGATAGGTAAATAGCAAGAGTTTACAATCTGTTGTAGATCAAAAGTACACTGGAGGACTATAAGTCGTTAGTAGCTAGGCGGGTTTTCAAAGTAATGAATGAATCAATTGCTTTGATACTAGATGGTAACGAGTTTCACTTGAATACGTGTTTCTAAAAACCCTGTGCGCAATCATAACCTCTACCTACTGAAAGATTAACAGCATTTCTGGCCCTTTTTTTTGGAAAATGCAAGCCTAATATGTAAGATCTACACTTAAAGGGAAGATACTGAAAGAAAACTTAGCGTATAAACGTAGGTTAAGCTTTTACATATTATAGGTATTGTGATGTCGGTCCAGTATATTAAATGCTATTTTTTAGCGTACAATTTTTTAGCGTGATTAGTAACTTCCCAAGAAGACTCATTGCGGGCAACAGTGAGACACTACCTGTAGCGAGACAGATTGTAATAGGCAGCGAAGAAGTGTTGGAATAGATCTCATAATGGTGAGCATGGTTATCAGTCTTTTTGCGTGCATGACGATTAGCCTTTTAAATCTTACTTTGAGTGGAAACTACCTTTTTTACTCATGTTACTGGGCCAACAAGGCTAATTGCATCAATAAAAGCGAATGGCAGTTAGTTTTGCCAACTAATGAAGGCCTCTGAAGAAAGTTATTGGATAAGATTAAAACTAAGCTTCTTCTTATAGTTTTAACTTTGAAAGGTTAAAGCAGAGTTGTATGTTGTTCACTTATTTCAGTTCGGTAAAAAAGTTGCTGTATGTGTTATCATAAAGACAATTAAATGTGACTGTGGACCATTTCTGTCGTAGTTCCATGTTTGAAATCGCAAATTTTTTTCTTGGCAGACACCTTGATGAAGTGATACTTCAAACTTTAGCCGAAAAGTGGCTACCAATGAAGGCTGAATAAATTATAAGTTACCCTGATGGCGCTTAGTTACTTCGACCAGCTTTCATTACTCGCTGGTTGCCGGTTTGTTTGCTCGATTTGAGAGGCGCCATTTGGGCTTTATTTGTGTTACTACGGAAGCAGACAGAAAGATTCCTCTATTTTTTCTTTCTTTAAAGGCTGATAGTTTCGAAAGAAACTGTTTGGGGCTGCGTCGGTGGGGGTAACAAAACAATTTGGATATATCAACAAAGTTGAAATGGTAAATTTCTTTCTTTGTTTTGTTAAAACGCTGCAGTATTTCTTGAAAATATGCATAGAACTGGAATTTGTCATCTAAAGAGAGTTCACCTCAGTTTCGAAAGAAACTGTTTGGGGCTGCGTCGGTGGGGGTAACGAAATAATTTGTATATATCAACAAAGTTGAAATGAAACAACAACAAACATATGAAACATATGTATGAACTGCGGTTATGAAACGTATATATGCACGATCCTTCGCAGTAAAGCACTATTTGAGCAATAGTGAAAATCAGACCTGAAAAAAATTTCAGGCCTGTACGGGATTCGAACCACTGACCTCTGCGATACTAGTGCAGCGTTCTACCAATTGAGCTAACAAGCCAACTGGGAGCAGGCCATCAAATTAATTCGACATAAACCCGTAGATGATAAATCAAACAACAACAAACATATGAAACATATGTATGAACTGCGGTTATGAAACGTATATATGCACGATCCTTCGCATTAAAGCACTATTTGAGCAATAGTGAAAATCAGACCTGAAAAAAAAAATTTCAGGCCTGTACGGGATTTGAACCACTGACCTCTGCGATACTAGTGCAGCGTTCTACCAATTGAGCTAACAAGCCAACTGGGAGCAGGCCATCAAATTAATTCGACATAAACCCGTAGATGATAAATCAAACAACAACAAACATATGAAACATATGTATGAACTGCGGTTATGAAACGTATATATGCACGATCCTTCGCATTAAAGCACTATTTGAGCAATAGCGAAAATCAGACCTGAAAAAAATTTCAGGCCAGAGGTCAGTGGTTCGAATCCCGTACAGTAAGTTGCATCATCTTGAGTTATTTTGACACCCTGGCCATAATGGCGGAAAATCCGATTGAGGTCTGAGACTGGTTATGAATAATTTCACGAAAGCGAGGCCACCCGGGCAACACATATGGCGTCTGACGCGAATACAAACTCTCACAATTCCTCGAGCTTTTTCACCAAAAATGACATTCCTGGAGCTTCCTTGAGAGGAAGAAATCCCTCACAATTGAAGACTGAGTACTTGAGAATCTGGTTGAAGTGCAGAGGTGACACAGCGAAAGGTTTAAAGACAAAAGCAGAGCTTGTGAAAAGGTTAGTTTCGAGCGCAAGATGCATACTTCGAGATGTTTTGATTGCTTGAGAAAATTGTCAATTGTGATTCCTTTCAATTAAATTGACCTAATTTCTTATACTTTAGGGTCCTTGAATACATCAAGAGTGGAAAGGATAAAAACATCCTTGATCCTGATCCCAACAGTCTTTATTCTAAACGAAAACAACTACGCTCGACAACCAACACAAGTTCACACTCCACCGCTAAACGACATGTTCCCGTCAAGTTCCAAGAATCTCATGATGTGGGGCTACTCACCTCAGAAGATGCCCCTGTTTACTACAGCGGAATGAAACAATCATATAACACGTTCTGGGGGTCTAGATAATTGTAGATTTTCATTAAAACAGTGTTGTTAGGAAACGAAGTGTAGAAGGACACAGCAGAATTGTCGGCGCGAAATCTTTCAATAGAAAAAGGTCTACTTTTTAAACATTCATTCTTCTTTGAAATGTTTTCTATTTCCCTTTGGAGCTCTTCTATTCTCATTTCATACTGTTTCACAAGCGCGACAATACTCTGAGCAGTCTGAATGTACGCGTCTGAGTTTCGACATCTTTTCTCTTTGCCTCATTTTCGACGTCGTTTTCATTAGATTCTACAGTTATAATCTGACTCTCTAGCTGTTCATTGATTTTTCATTTACGCTGCTTTCTGTGCACACCATGAATAGAGCCCTGGATGATTGATGAGAAGTTGCTTGACTAATGAGTCTTTGAGGTGGAGGCTTCCTTTTGCACGGCGAAGTACGCCACTGAAATACCGAAGGTACAGCATTGGTTTGAAGGCATATTTTGCCCGCAATAGTTTTCTTCGAGTCTTTCTTTTTAAAATGGTGCGAGCAGACCATGGTCGAGTCCAAGACTTTGAGGTTTTTTCCTTCCTCACGACGGATAGCATGAAGTCATTGCTTTCTCGCGAGTTTTCTTTGGGAAACTTGAAGTAAGATATATTTGAAACATTTTCGTCGCGATATCACCTAGTAGTACATAAAGGAACACAGCAGTGGCATGGCATTGTACATAACTTGAGCCTTAGCTATACTAGTAGTCGATCCTTTAAGAAATAAAGCTTTTTGGATCGATGAATTGCGCCAGAAACTTTTGGACAAGCGCTCACAAGTGCACAAATCCATGCCCGGGTGGCCTCGTCCCTATGCACTAGTTTTAGTCTTCACTCGGCCGCCGCCATTATGGCAAAGACAGCTTCTCTTTAGGTATATCTTTACTTGTTAGGAATTTGATACAGGAAATGACCAAAGCGCAAAACGATTTACAAAAGACATAAAAAAATTTCATTCTCTAGAATATGGTTATATCATTTGTTATATCTTAAAAATATTGGAGTAACCAAAACTGTCAGAATACTATGCATTCTAAAATTCATTTTCAGTGTATCCTTCGGTAGAAATTTTTTTCCTTTAGCAGCCCCCTTCTGATAATTATTTGACAGATTTTACTCTTTGTTGATCAGAAAACAAACTGTTAAGACTTACCGCTCTAAGTTGTCCAGAGCGGGTCTCACCCAGACGATCACAATACAAGATAATACATCGTTAGATCGTTTTTAAACCTTTCGCAGCATTCACTAGTTAACTCAAAACATGCATTTGTTCTTAACTCAGCTAGGCCATTATGCAGGTATTACCGGGCCCAAAGTGTGCAGTATTCAAGTGAAAAGCATCCAAACGTAAAGTCATCGTCAGGAAGCCTTGATTCAGCTACTAAGAAAAGGAAAACTCTGATTTAAAGGTAGTGTTGAGATTGAAAATATAGCGTTGATTTTTTCTTTGTTATTGCATTTTTTCAAGTTTGTTTGTTGCCATCAAAATATTTATCCTCTGTGAAATTCGTTTATGCAGAAAGAGTGGCACTCTTCAATTCTATCACTTTATTACGATGTTAAATTCATAACTGAAAAAAAAAAGAAACATGTGGGAACATTGCAACTGTAGCGATGTTTCAGCGAAATTTGACGAAGGTTGCTAACACTCATTCATTCGTTCATTCATTTATTCGCACTATTTCAAGAGGTCACCGTAGAATATATAAGAAACAGTAAATTACATGAATAATCTAAAGTAAAATGTGCACAGTGACCAAAGGAGCGTAAGCTTTCGAGTTGGCCATTGTCACGTTTAATTAACTGGTGTATCTTAACATTTACACAAGACTTACTTTACTTTAATTCTATATTTACACTAACCAAGGTATTTATACACTGTTAATATTGTAAACAAAGATAAAAGAGAAATAACTAGACAAGTAAATAAGTAAATAAAAATTGAATTAAGTTAAAAGAACGAAAAAGATAAAAAAAATGAGAAATAAAATGAAAGAATGAGGCGATTAATGCTAATTATATAGGGTAAATAAAGTAAGGTATGATTTGTTATTTCCTACAGTTTAGGAGCAAGAGAAATAAGTTATTTATTTAATCGCTTTCACCATACTTACAATACTAAAAGGACTAAAATATACATGAACAAGACACAGAAGAGAACGGAGGACAAGGCTGTGGGACACACAACAGAGCGAGGCTCCAAATTAAGTGTGCCCTTACGAGAAATACAGAAATACTAACTATGTAAACAATAGACAGTGTAAAAAGTATATAAAAAGTATATAAAATGACAAAAGAAAAAAAGAAAACGATAGGAATAAATCCCTCATGAGGCCGATAGAAAGTCCTAATAGCAGCAGTTATCAACTAATAGAAGATCACGTGACCTACTGCATTTGCAGCAGATCGACTTCCAGGTGTTGAAGTTAGTGACGTCATAGTTTGTACGAAAAGCAGCCGAATAGCGTTGGAGTAGGTGAGATTTAAACTGATTGAGAGAACTAATAATACGAGTGGATACAGGTAAGGTATTCCAGAGTTTAGCGACACGATTAAAGTAACTAAATTGAAAAAGCTTTGCACGGCACTTAGGAATTAGTACGTCTTGATCAGAGCTATGATGAGTACGACGGGTGCCTTTGGGCCTGACATAATCAGCTATGGGTAAGGTGTAGTGGCGAGCGCGACACTTGAAATAGAAAATTAAGTCTTATACTTCGTGCCAGTATGTTAACGGTAGCAGGTTGAGGCGAGAAAGGCGCTCATGATAAGAAATATCCTCTTGCCAGTGCGTGTTTAAGATGAATTTTGTTGCCCTGCGTTGAAGACTTTCTATTTTTTTTATGCCACCGATCGAACTGGGAGCCCATATATCGCTAGCATAGCCAATATGTGATCTTACAAACGTGAGATATAGTAATTTCCTATGATCTGTGGTGAATGACGAAAGACTGTTGCGTCGCAAGAATGCAAGCATCCTATTGGCCTTAGCTAATATAGTGTTGATGTGAGTGTCCCATGTGAGGTCCGAAGAGATAGACACTCCGAGGTCTTTTACTTGAGTAACGTGATTAAGTGAGATGTTGTTCAACTTGTAATCGTAGCGAAGTGGGTAGCGCTTACGTGTGACGGTTAGTACCTCACATTTAGGTGTTAAACTTTAGGTGCCAATTATCACTCCAGCCCTGCAGACTGTCCAGGTCTTTTTGGCGTGACTCAGTCCTGTAGACTATCAATGACACTGGAACATTTTGAGTCATCGGCGAAGAGTGCGATATGATTCTGTATCACCGGCGGGAGGTTGTTCACATAAACTAAGAAAAGCAGAGGACCAAGGATACTGCCTTGAGAGACTCCTGATGGAACTGGGGAACGACTAGAAGTGAAACCGTGGACTAAGCACTGCTGACCACGTCCATCTAGATAACTCTCAAACCACTGCAGAAGTTTCCCGCTGACACCGTATTGGGAAAGTTTCAGAAGCAACCCTTGGTGGGAAACACTGTCGAAAGCCTTTGCGAGATCCAGATACACTATGTCCGACTGCAGGCCCTTATCAAGAGACTGGCCAATCTCGTGATAGAACGTTAGAAGCTGGGTGACTGTAGATCGACCCTGAAGAAAATCGTACTGTGCATTGTCAAACAAAGGACAAAGAAAATCATTAAAGTGCTTGAGTATACATCGTTCTAATATTTTGGACACAACGCATAGTAGAGAGATAGGTCTGTAGTTAGTAACGTCCTCCTTTTTCCCTTTCTAATAAACAAGAACGACAAGTGCGTTTTTCCATTCAATGGATAGTTTACCCTCGCAAGAGATAAATTAAAAAGGGCGCAGAGATTATTTACTCTACTTCCTTGTTTTAATTGTGTCTTTATCTTTGCAGTCAAAGAAACAGTGACCATAAAAGAAGATCTAGAGTGGCTATTGCAAGAGATCACTGAAGGCTGGAAACCACTTGGACGTCGTCTTGGCATCAAAGAAGCAACGCTTACGGCGATTCACATGGAGAATGAGGAATACACTGAAAAGCATACAGAATGTTATTGCACTGGAGACAGAAAGAAGGTTTAGCTGCAACATTTGGGGTCATGTATAATGCTTCGTGCCATAAATCTGTAAAACGAAAAGATAGCCGGAAGAACTTCCCAACCAAATGGATGAGGTTACTGAGAAGCTTTTTTCGGTCTTTTAGAACTACGCTATTAATTAAGAAATTCTAAGCGTGCAGTGTGCACCCATCGAGTTATGGCTGCACGCGGGAGGCTGCTAAACACTGAATAAGCGTAAGACGTGGAAGGGCCTCTTGAGTGGTTAGCAAACCTCCCACGTGTCGACAAATGCATCCATAACTCGATGGTTGCACGCTGCACGCTAACCATTTCTTAGATAACAGTCAGAACCACGAGTAACCTCAGAACGCGCGTTTTGTAAACCTATCTATTATGTCATTTAGTATGTAAGCTAAAACAGAGGATAATGTCAAAGGCGCACTCCGACTGGCTATTCGAACTCTGAAGTCACTTTGCTATTCACCTTTGCGCATCTCACGCCCGAAAATATTGCAAACGTTTCTCATTCATTCAACTTTATTTATTTGAGCAGGTTGAGTTAATGGCAGCAGTTTGCTGGTGTGGACCTACTATCTTCTCTACCCATCCCACCCCAGGGGAGGACATCCACCACACAGTAATCTCGTGCGTGGGAAGTTAACGACTCCTCCCTCTAATCCTGTAAGAGGCGGGGCTTACGGTTTATTCGTCTTTATCTGAGAACACTAGAATCTCTATCCGTTTCTTGATATTATGGAAAGGTAGCAAATTCTCCTCAGTTACTTTAAGACCATGAGTAGTGGTCCGGCTGGCCTTCCGCACAACACAATCCGGCGCTTTAACCAATTGAGCTAACGGTGGGGGGGAAGGGGGGGGGACGGCGGGAATAAATGAGTAGAAATCATATTTTTGTGCCATGTTATCTCACTGTTTTAGTATATACTAACAAAAATATTGACATAAACCTGCAGGGCAGGCGCAATTTGGGCGAGCGAGCGCTCGGTAATTTTTAGGGAAAAATGGCCGCCATCTTCTATTTTAACAGCAGCGGAGGGCTAGAGAGAGAAAGGAATTTATACCAAGGGGGTGAGTGATTGTCAAGGGTAAGGAGAGGGGCTGAGGCAGGGAAGTGAATATTACCCTTCACCCGCCCTCTACCCCCACTGTCCACTCTAACTCCAAATCAGAAAACGTGTTTGGATAAACGATCACGAACTTATAACCTTAACTCGTCCTGGTAAGACACCTGCACTGACGGTTGCTATTCACCTTAGTGTCACAGCTGGCTAGCGGTGCATGATTACCTCGACTCTTCACGACTTAGTAAATATCCACTCCTAACACCGCCACTTCGGCGGAGTTTTACTAGTACTACAAGGACTTTTTTCGAGTACTGCACTAAAAAATGAAACATATTCTTAAGTTATATTTCGACTCAATATCTCACAGTTCAGCGAAAGAGTGAAACATTTTTTAAGTTTTATGTCTGTTCCTCAAGACAGTTTCACACTTTGGCCGCGGTATTAAGCGTCCCCGCACTCCTCTGAAAAATTCTTCGAAACCTTGACTTCTAATCTAGGTAGGGGCCAATAATAGTAAAACCTTGAATGAACTATATAGACTTAGCCAACCCTTTAAAGCGGAGTTCCATTTGATTTCATTTCCAGCCCCTTCACTTACTGAAACTCCTCTACACCGGCTGTCGAAGAGGTCATATCCAAGACAACTTAGGGATCAGTCCAGCAGGGGGAAATGATGAGATCTGGAACAAAGGGACGATGTTCTCATAACTTGCAAAGTCGGTCAGCGGTATTTCCAAGCTGCTGAGGACTTTCGTTGATGTTCATAATGTTTTGAGCGGATTTTTGATAATTGGAAATGTCTTTTTCTTTAGATGTATTGTATGATGTCAGTATCGGTTGAGACGATATTTTAGCGAGAATGACTGTCAATTTCGGTTCGGAGAAACGAGCAAAATTGAAAGAAACGACAGTAAAACAATTCGAGCTAAGATGTCATCGGTCGATGGAACGGTATTCATGTGAGAACAGTTTGATAACCGATGTTGACCGTTATTTGTATTCAGTTGGAATAAAAGTACTCATCGGTCGGTTAAAAAGAAACGGAAAAGTACAGTGTACTACTGCCATTGTTCCAGTCTTTCGAGCTTTAGACTAAGGTAACCTCTTTTCAAACATTGAAAGTGTCAAAACTCCTGTGCGGGGCAGGCCTGGGGTTTCTGCACCATGTTGGGCTGCCAAGCTCACGGTTGGTAAATATGAGACGGTCAGCATTCTTCGAATTCCTTCGGTCACTGAGTCTGGCACTGATCATAGTGAGGAAGTTCTGTTCATGATTTCAGCATCGATTTTCTTAGAAAAGTCGAAGGGGTGAAGCACAAGCATCTCATCCATCAAAAACTCTCTCCATTTTAGAGAGATGATCAGTGTAGTATGGTATCCCTGTGGATTATGTATACGTATCACGTGACTAGCACGTTGAGATAGATCCGCCATCTTGATTAAAACTGTTGACATTGATATTTGTCTCGTCCTGCTTCTTAATATTACATGGTGGCAGCGGTGTTAGCCCTACATAATGCCTGATACAGAAGATTCTGATCCTGGACCAATTCAACTTCAAGCTCAAACGGCGAATAATCTCCCTCCGGAAAAATTCAGCGGAGCAAATTCACCACAACAAGCTGAACTTTGGTCGAAATGGTTTCGTCGTTTCGAAAGATATCGGATTGCATCTGGCCTCAAGCATAAACCAGATATCGAGCAAGTCGGAACTCTACTCTACGCGATGGGTGAATGCGCCGATGATATTCTTAACACCCTAAATATCGACAAAGAAAAAGCTTCGCACGAAGAGGTAAAACAGCCCTTAACGAGTACTATGAAATCCGTCGCAACGTGCTGGTTGAGCGCGTCAAATTCAATAAAAGAGTCCAAAAACCGGGAGAACCCGTGGATTCGTTTATACAAGACCTATACAGACTCGCGGATAACTGTGAGTATGGTTTACTCAAAAATGAACTTATTCGTGATAGAATAATTGTCGGAGTGTTAGATGATGCACTCTCTGATCGAGTTCAATCCAAATTGAAGCTAACATTAGAAGAAGCAGTTCAAATTAGTAGACAGGCAGAAGCCAGACAACAAAGTAGAGAGGTTGTACGGGGAAGTACACTAACTAGCACAAACTCCGTAAACATGGTCAAGCGTGCAGGCCAGAATAATAAGCAAAAACACCCCGGGAAAAAGCAACCCCCTCAGAGTATCAACAAGTGCTCCTGGTGTGGTAACCACCCACACCAAGACTGGAAGCAATGCCCGGCTAGGAATGCCACCTGCTTAAAATGCAAGAAGAGGGGCCATTTTCAAGCAGTTTGTCGAAGCCAAAACAGCGAGCAGTCACAACAAAAGAAAAAAGTACATGAAATTGAAGAGGAAAATCATGACATTCCCTTTCTAGGAGAAATCCAAGGGGGGGAAAACAGCTGGATCGTTCAAGTGGGGATAAATGAAAACGTCACTCGCTGCAAGCTAGATACTGGAGCATCTGTATCCGTCGTCAGTGACTCATTACCCTGGTTAAAGAATCAGCCTTTGGAGAATGCCCAGCAAACACTCATGGGGCCGGGGGGCACCCGCCTACCTGTTACTGGATCATTCCTAGCCACGATTAAGTACAGACAATGAAAGATCCAAGAACGAGTTTACGTCATTAAAAACCAGTCATCTTCGCTCCTCAGCAGACGAGCCTGTGTCGATCTCGGTCTTGTCCAACGCCTTGACGCAGACGTTGAAGAACTGAGTACGCAAGTACCTAACTTTAGAACGGAATTCCCAAAGTTGTTCACCGGACTCGGGAAGATGACAACGGAATATCGTATTGCTCTTAAACCTGACGCCCAGCCAGTGTGCCTGTACACACCAAGGAGAGTTCCCCACCCATTACTCCCTAAAGTAAAGGAGGAATTAGAGAGGGTGATTCAAGAAGGAGTCATCTCCCCAGTTACAGAGCCAAGCGAATGGTGCTCCGGGATAGTCCCAGTCCTCAAGCCAAACGGAAAAGTTCGCATCTGCGTAGACCTAGTCCAACTCAACAAAAGCGTTAAGAGAGAGGTCCATCCAATGTATTCCGTAGATGAAAGCCTAGCAAAGCTGAGTAAAAGTAGAGTCTTTAGCAAACTCGACGCTAACAGCGGGTTTTGGCAACTCCCTCTCGACAAGGAGTCCCGCCTACTTACAACCTTCATCACGCCATACGGTCGTTACTGTTTTAATCGTCTTCCCTTTGGGATCACCTCAGCCCCGGAAGTCTTCCAGCGCACCATGACTAGTATCCTGGGGGACCTCAAGGGAGTCGTATGCCATATTGATGACACCCTTGTACACGCGGAAACACAAGCAGAGCATGATGAACGACTGAGAACTGTCCTTAAGCGGCTACAGGTAGCCGGAGTGACGCTCAACGAGAAGTGTGAGTTTTCTAAACGTTCTGTAAAATTCCTGGGACATATTATCGACGAACAAGGCATCCGTCCAGACCCGGCCAAAACTGAAGCTATACGCAATTTCCCAGTCCCACAGAAAGTCAACGACCTCCAACGCTTCATGGGAATGGTCAATCAAATGGCAAAGTTTATACCAAACCTGGCCAATCTCAATGAACCACTACGACAACTCCTAACAAAAGAGAACATGTGGAAATGGGATAAAGCCCAACAGCAGTAATTTGAAGGAATCAAGAATGAACTGACATCTGCAACAAACCCTGCCCTCTACGACCCAAGTCGTCCTACAGTCATCTCAAGCGATGCCTCTAACTTTCGACTTGGGGCTGTTCTTCTACAGCTCCAAGAGGACGGTACCAGGAAGCCGGTGTACTATGCATCTAGATCCCTCTCAGAAACTGAGAAAAGGTACGCAGTCATTGAGAAAGAAGCCCTGGCTGTGACATGGGCTTGTGACAAGTTTTCCGACTACGTACTCGGAATGAAGTTTACAGTGGAAACGGACCACAAGCCGTTAGTACCCCTTTTCACTTCAACTGATCTCTCCAAAATGCCACCACGCATCTTAAGATTCAGAATGCGTCTCAGGAAGTACGAACTCGACGTCGTATATTTACCCGGCAAGGAACAAATTACCGCAGACACGTTGTCACGCGCTCCTATCGAGAAGAATGTAAATGAGAACATAGATCTTGTGGAGGAAGTGGAAAGCTTCACACAACAGATCGTAGCAGGGCTTCCAGCAACGCCTAAGCGGCTGCAAGATATCAGTGAGGCCCAAGACCAGGATGAAGTATGCAGGATGATAAAGAAGTACTGCCTAGAAGGATGGCCAGCTTACATGCCAAGTTCTACCATACTCCGTCCACACTGGGAGAATAAGAAACATTTAACTGTGATAGACAGGATTCTACTATATGATAACCGTATTGTGATTCCAGCAGGAATGAGGCTGGAAATACTTGACCTCTTACATCAAGGACACCTTGGGATAACAAAGACGCAAGCACGAGGCAGGATGTCTGTGTGGTGGCCGGCGATTACTACAGCGATAACAGACATGGTGACGAAATGTTTTACGTGCGCTAAGAACAGACCAGTGCCCAAGGAGCCCCTGATGCCATCGTCATTCCCATCCAGGCCATGGGAAAGACTAGCCGCTGATCTCTTCGATCTAAAGGGAAAGAAACATCTTATTGTAGTCGACTACTACTCAAGGTGGACTGAAGTTAAAGCACTTCCCAGTGAATTGTCCGAGTCAGTAATCAAAGCCCTGAAAGAAATATTTTCAACTCACGGAATTCCAGACTTACTGGTGTCCGATAACGGCCCACAGTTTGCTTGTAAATCCTTCCAACTGTTTGCAAGTATTTACGGGTTCACTCATATTACTAGCTCGCCAACGTAGGCAAGAGGAAATGGTGAAGTAGAGAGAGCGGTACGTACTGTCAAGGATATCCTGAAAAAGAACGATGATCCCTATCTCGGTTTTCTAGCATACCGAACAGCACCTCTTCACAATGGCCTGGCGCCATTGGAACTTCTGATGAACCGCCAACTCCGCACCCAGTTACCAACCTTCCCTGACAATCTACAACCAAACCTACGACTGAAAGACCTGGCAAAACTAGATGCAAAAGAGGAACTTTACCGCAGCAACCAGAAAAGCAACCATGACCGCAGATACAAGGCAAAAGACCTACCAGAACTTCAGAGCGGAGAGAAAGTTTGGATTCGCGATCAAGATCGGATGGGAAGAGTCCTAGCGGCATCTTCATCACCACGATCCTACATAGTTGAAACAGACAAGGGAACACAGCTTCGAAGGAACAGGGCAGCCCTATTTTCAGCAGATACCTGTACAAAGACACCCGACACCCAACCAGAAGCTAACGTTGAGACAGAAATGCTGAGGAAAAAATCGAAAGTGCCCACCAGCAAAGGCCTGACCACAGCTGCGATCAAGCCTACTGACAGCTGCTACAAAGCTGAACCAGACACCCCGAAAGTGCACATGACGCGCTCAAGGAGAGTAGTAAAACCGCCGCAGAGACTTATTCAGGACACTTGAACGTTGAACATTTGAACATTGCTTTTGTTTACAGTAGACCCTTATACTGTTTGATATGCCGTTTATAATTGTCTGTTTGATTACTGTAAAAGCTTTAAGGGGAGGTGTAGTATGGTATCCCTGTGGATTATGTATACGTATCACGTGACTAGCACGTTGAGATAGATCCGCCATCTTGATTAAAACTTTTGACATTGATATTTGTCTCGTCCTGCTTCTTAATATTGCAATCAGTAGTTTGACGTTTATTCCACTGGAAGTGGAGGAGCATGAAGTTGAAAGCCTTGTCTCCCTTTCTACTCTTAACGACCTCGGGCCAAAAGAAATTTCGTAGATAAACTCTTCAAATGGCCCATGAAGGCAACAAAAATACCACAAATGTGTCGATTAACATTTCCCTTAGCTTTATTGAGATATTCGGACCAAGATGTAAATTAGATATGCAATTTTCAGAGCTCTGTTCACAACCCTCAAAGTTTTCTTTTTATATCTGCCTATGAGTTTGTTCATCTCATGTCAACAATTATGAACCAAGAAAACATAGTGTGGTCTACTTCTGATGGGACAAATACGGTCCACGACCAGTGTACGTCGCTGTTATTGTGAATATTTGCCTCTTGCGCTTAAAAACTCACTGCGCTAGACGACAGTATTTTGATGTGGTTTTTTTGTAGTTTGTAAGCTGTCAACATTTCATCATTCACGCAGAGGCTCGAAGAAGGAAAAGACGAAGAGAAAGGGGCACAGAATAGGGAGAAATTGAGAGCTCATTAACTATCCTTAAGAAATAATATATATTTCATGGAGTTCGAGTTGCTCTTTTTAAACTCAAGGTTCTTCGCCGCGACGCTATCTAGGTTATAGAAATAGGACTAATAAAGATTGATAAATATTGATTTCTTGTCACGCTGGGATGTTAATTTAGAAGTGGCTGAATGTCGCCTTTTGCTACAACATGCCCTTGTCATAAACCATGCGTAGGTTTTAATTTCAGAACCTAAGGTCTGAGATAAAAAACGGCCCGAAAATGGCTGAAAGAGTTTTCCGTGCTGCTTCTACACGATGGCTTCAGGAGCAGAAGCTTGTTTTGACGTTTTATAACCAAAACCGAAGCAACGAAAACAGATAGTCCGAAGAAAGATACGAATTGCTCACCGTATGAGGCTAGTGTCACCTTCTTCTAAAGAGTACAAGACCTAATTGCAGGTTTGCACGTCTCTGATTTTCTCCGCGACGAATTGTTAGCATCTGAAACAATTACGAATAAAATCGCGGACACTCTCGATCGCTGCGATCACAACTATATAGGACCACAAAATGATAACAAGTTCTTGATGCATATTTTTATTCGAGCAGCTCGGATTTTTCAAAAGTTAAGAGACTACTCTCATTTTATGGAACAAAATTTTATGTGATCTTTCACTTGTTGACTGGAGTACCACATTGACTAAACATTCCGCTAATCCGAAGAAAGCCTTCTCCTCGTTTTATAACAAACTAGAGAAACTTGTTAACACACATGCCCCCTTTAAGGCAAAAACAATTCTAAAAGCAATTCTCAAAACCTTGGTTAAGTAGGGGCTTGATTAAATCTATAAAAGTAAAAAATGCTTTCCTAGTCTCAGGCGATTTCCGAAAATATAAGTTGTACAGAAACAAATTACCTGGTCTCATACGACATAGTAAAAGGATATACTATTGCAAATTCTTTAATTTTCCTACATAACACGAAGAATACTTGGGCTGGCATTAAACAACTTTTGAATGGAGAAAAGAAAACTTCCAAACCCGTAACAGTACTTAAAAGACCTGGTACAGGTGAAATTACTACTCTTGATTCTGAACTTGCAAACGTTTTGAATAACTATTTCTCTTCTATCGGGGAAAGGTGGCAAAAAATGTTCCCTCCTCTACGAAGCGTTTCAGCGAATATTTACATGATCGTCGTTCTATTAATTATTTCTCAGTTTTTCGATCCTGTCACTCAATCTGAAATAGAGCGCGAGATTTTGTCCGCATTGCCTCATGATCAATCAGATGGATTATATTCTTGCCCAACCCGTCTGATCAAATGCGCTTATTTATCTTAAGCCAACTTCTTGCTGATTTAATTAACATCTCTGAGGTGTGGTGTTCACCCACCTCATTTGAAGCATGCCAAAGTCATCCCAGTCTACAAGTCTGATGACGATAAAGAGTCCGGGAACTACAGGCCCATCTCTTTGCTTTCAGTATTCAACTGTATCTTTTAAAAAGTAAGCATGTGATGAACATGTATGGCGGCCACACGTGTAGAGCAACGTTCGACAAATATCAGAATTTACCGGTATTACCTCTTCACATTGGTAGTGATGTTAATCTTAATGTGGTTTGTTTATCAACACATATCTTGTTTCTACGAAAAAACGGCTGATGTGACTTTACTACCGGTCAATTCAGACGGAAGGGTTGCAAGTCGACTTTGCACCCGGTTCGGCACAAGTAGAAGAAAAACGTTCACTACGTCACGAAGACCTTACAGCGTCGCTGGTACAAGCTCCTTTCAACTACACCTAAAGTCCGGAGACATCCATCCTAATCCAGGACCACGAAGAAACAGATCTAGTACTCCGAAACATCCCTGCGGCGAATGTCAACAAACGGTGAGAAATAACCAAGACGCCATATTGTGTTCCGAATGCAAAACACGGTTCCACGCTAAATGCATCAACATGGAAAGCCCATTTTCCAGTATTACCTGGTGAACTATAATCTTGACTGAACATGTCTTCTCTGCTCCCTGCCGAAATGTGGAAACTCCCTTTTTGATCAGAGTGCTGAGGAGCCAATACTTGAATTGTCCTATGCAAGTACGGACAGCGAGCAGGAATATGCTAATACTGACTCTTTGCCCGATCCATTACAAAGAACAAAGAAGGCTCGTGAAATTATTCTCATTCATTTGAACGTAAACAGTCTTCAAAATAAAGTGGAGGAAGTGAGATTACTAATCAAGGAAACAAAAGCTCAAGTTTTCTTCCTCACCGAGACCAAGATCGATAGCACATATCCGGATTCGCAGTTTGCACAACGTGGCTATAATATATTCAGGAACGATCCAAAAAAAGGGAGAGGCGGCGTAATGGCGTATATTTCAGACAAACTACCTTCCAAACGGCTAGGATTGCCAAGAAAATTTACCACGATCGAGTCTCTGATAATTCAGTCCAAATTTGGTCCACAGGATGTAGTTATTGTGGGAATATACAGACCACCCATGCCAATTGGAAAAAATTACCATGTCACCCTCGAAAAAGACCTCAACGACCTGATATTACGGGCTGCAGTTAAAAAATCATTGTTGGTGATAACAGGCGACCTAAATCTCGACAGACTCCGACCGCTTTCGAGGGAAGGGAAGATCTTATGTAATCTAGAAGACACACACGGCCTAACTTGTGTCATAACCAGACCAACAAGGATTACTAACAACAGCCAAACTCTAATAGATATTAATTATCTTGACCAACAACCCTGAGCTATTAATGGATTGTGGTGTCTGTGAGGTAGGAATAAGTGACCATGCACTGGTATATGGATTCTTGAAAGAACGAAACGGCTTTTACGAAAGCAAGGTCCTGACTGTAAGAAGCTACAAAGAACTGAACGAACAACAACTGCATATGGACTTATATGACATATATGACGCTCGAGTGGAAAAAGGCAATTAGAAAAAAGAGGAGGTACGCGAAGAGATATGCAAGAAATCCTACCGAAGAAAACGGGAAACTAATGAAAACAGGGAGGAACACCGTTACAAGACTTCGCCGGAGAGTAATCAAAGAGTACTGGAACAAAAAGCTGAATATTTGAAAACAAATCCAAAGAATTTCTATAATGTTTTCAAGCCTTTTCTTCACTCAAAGTCGAAAAAGTGTGAAAACACCTTGCTCACCCATGACATTGATGGTGTCATTGAACGGGATCAATGCAAGATCGCGTGCCACTTCGCCAAATATTTTTCCTCAGTACCTAATGACATTGGCGATACTCGCTTACTAGGAATGTCCGAGGATCAACTGTACTATCACGAGAGTGTACATACAATAACGCAAAGCTGTAATCGTCGACCATCTGACGATACCCCACAATTTAAATTCCACGTGCTTGAGCCCAAGGAAATTGCGGTTACGTTGTCTAATTTGGACTCCAACAAGAGCACTGGCCACGACCTTATACCTACTAAGATCTTAAAGACAGCGAGTAGGGAGCTTTGTCATTCCCTGGCTGACTTATACAACCGCTGCATTGAATCATCTGATTGGCCTCTGCACTGGAAGAAAGGAGATCGGTTCCCAGTGTTTAAGAAAGACAATAAACAGGACATTAAGAACTAGAGATTTGTTATAGTACTAACAGTACTGATAGGAAAGGTCCTCGAACAGCTACTAAGTAAACAACCGGCATCATTTATTGACACAAAGCTAAGCCACAACTCGACTGCATATCGAAAGGGCCAGAGCTGTGAAACTTATTGGACTGGTAGAAAGATGGAAACAAGCTGCTGATCTCAAACGCTGCCTTGGAAAGTACAAAAATAAAGTCAACAACATTTTGATGTAAACGAGCGATACAAAATTAATGGGAGGGTTATGAAATAAATAAACCCCTTTCCTGCTTGCCGGAATGTCAGCTGATAATGTTCTTGACTGAGAGATTGTCCTCGAAATTTTACACTAGCTTCGCTTCTCCACCGAATACTAATATTTCGAACAAAATCTCAGCCGCGGACATTAGCAGCCAACATACCAGCTGCCTGAAGGGGTTGATTTACCAACTATCTGATAAGTTTGAGTATTCCCTCAAACCTTTTGCTAAACAATGCGAAGATATCACGGTGAGAAGTCACAGTTTGATCAACTCTGGGAGTCACATGGTTAGTATTTAGTCCAATGGTTCAAATTCTTGCAGCTCAGCAGTGACATTACAATCCTTGCATAAAAATCTAGTACACACCCTTTTAACCTAGTTTTTTTCCTAGCACAATAAGCAAGTTGTATTCAATTTTCAAGATAAAGACAACCGCCATCAAATACGGAAGGGGGGGGGGGAGGAGGCAGTCTAAAGGTTACATTATGGGCCGTTGTGAGGAAGGTTTTTCCCATTTGGTTTGACCATCTGCAGCAATGTTAATCTCATAAAGAAGTTTAAATGTTTTGCCCACCGGCGGCAGCCGGTCACCCTTCTGCTGTAAACATTAAAAAATGAAACCTCTGGGACGCAGAAAAATATATGGAGTTGTTAGTTACTACCTGTGGCCCCTGTAAACAATTTGTTAATGCCAAATATTATCCTCAAAAAGACTGGCTTATCGTAATACTATTTTTTGGACGCAACTTACCTTAATCCTTTGTAACTTGTAATGCCTTCAAAGCTGCTGAAGAGTCAATTAATTTTCCGATATCAGCCCTCAGCTGGTCAAAACCACTTCTGATATTTTCTAGGAGAGACAAATGTCATCAGAAGATATGTTTGGTTTACAATCCAATAAAGGATCTCCGTGTAAATTAAATAGGCCAAAACCCTGTATTAAAAGGCTGGAAACTCAGTCTGTGGAATCACTGGTACGATTTGTCCTCAGCTCTTTGCTTTCTATCAGTAGCTGTTCTTTTGCTTAGTCTAGTCACGCCATCAGTGTAAGGTTTCGGAGCTTTTCATTAATAAAGACCTGCATATTTTCAAACCAGTGTTCAAACACCTGTAACAAAAACAGTTTGTTTTCCTATTTCATTCACATTTCGAACAGCACATTTAGAACAACACATTCAGCAATTGCCACTACTTTACGTAATAGATTGTTTTTTTATTACTTTTGGATGGTTTTCTTTTTTTATTTCTCAAACCACTGAAATATCCTTTTCCTCTACTACTGACCTCGACTCTTTGTTTCTCCTTGTTGTAGCATCAAGGGGTCCAACTTGTCACTAAGTTTTTTAACCTGAATTCTTGTCTGTTCGATTTCATCTATGACTTTGTCTGCACATCATGATACATACAGCATGATATTTAATAACCTTTTTCCTTATGCTAACTCATTCCATAATAAAAGGTTCTTCTAGAGGTAATGTCCAACCTCTGCAGGGGTTCGATGTTGTGATGTCATATCTCTGGCTAGAAAAATCACGGCGTGTGTAAACTAGAGTATATTAAGGACACATACTTATACCTGTAAATACTAACGCTGCTATTTCTTGAGAATTGCAATTTTTTTCTAGGTTAGTTAATGTACAATACCTTGAATCTCTCCCATCATTTCTTTAACTTTCACTTCCATAAGAGGATCCATACACTTATTCTTAAGTTTACCGATAGCAGATCTATAACCAAATCCTCCCAGAACTACTTTGGCAGCATTGATATCCTGCCAGTAGATGTTGAATGTTACATCGTCCACAGATGCTTGGTTGGCATGGCTGTACACATCATCATTGAAGTACTTTAGCCTGACTATGTTGGTATCCTTGCTAAAATCTAAGTTAAGTGATAGACTATCCGATCCAGTCCTGGGAGGAGTCAACGCACAGATATTCCTCAATAGCGCATACAGTAACACAACATCAAAGTTTGCTGATGAAACAGATGATGGAACAGTCGGATACAGCTTTCCCCGTTGTGTAAAACTCATGACTCTCCTCTCCTATAGAGACTGTAATGCCGCATGCTCTGCATGATGCCTCAAAACTGAGTGAAGTTCTACTGGAGGGTCTATGGTATCAGAAGTATCTCTTAAGACGGGGGATCCAACATCGACCAGAAAGCGTCAAAGTCAAGCATAGTTGGTTGTCTCCAGAGTAGAAGGTAATAATGATGCAGGTGATGATGTCATTGGCTGTAAAGGAAAATGAATTCACCCACACAGCCTGAGATGTAAAGGCCAACGTTTTCTTAACAAACTTACCCTAAACATAGAAATGGTACTCTTCATATTTCAAGTAATGCAATTTTCAATCTTCTGTGATTGAGGAACGGCATGATTCAAAACAGCAGCTAGTTTAAATGAATTTGTACACTCTGATATACAGATGTACCACTTTACTTTCACCTTACTACAAAATTCAAGTAATCTTTGAGGAGCAAAAAGAGAGGAGCAAAGAAGTCAAATGTTACAACCTTCGTCAAGTTTATTTTAAACACTTCTCCCCTTGCAATGATCCAAATGTTTCCTATTAATTTTTTTTAACTTTGAATTTCTATTTTATTCATATTCTGATTAGGTCATAAGGATGTCTAATGAATATAACGACAGTCTTCCATTATGAATAAGTCATACAGTAGAACATCAGTAACAGCAAAATGTAAACTTGTAAAAAAATTTAATTAAACATAAAATTCAGCGTAATATTATCAATCTCGGCAGTACCTGCAGACAGGCGTTTCCTTTTCTTAGGAGCTGCAGTAGGGCTTCCCGACGATGATTCGGCATTTTTACTCTTTACAACTGAATGTTGTGAACTTTTACTGGACTAACCTGTGTAATAATGGTGGTTAATAGGATCTCTCAGTTATAATTTCAATTAACAAGGAAATGAGGCAAATGGTTTGATAATGATCCGATGTTGTAGTGATCTTGTATTGCAGTGCCAGTCTTTCAGCATAAATGGTCCGATAAACCAAACAGGAAATCCAACTAGCTTACGCAAATCGTATAATTTACTCCAGTATATTATTATTCGATCTAGAGAAAAGAAATTAAATACATTTGAGAAACTGAACAGGATCTATCGATACATAAACACACGACTCAAACTATTAGCTAGAATTGCAGCACTGATAACTTACTTCTGTGGCGATGTCTAGTAGGATTGTTTCACGGTATACAGGTCAGCAACAGATATAACAGATCAGGGTATAACAGAATACGGGTCAGCGCGACAGGTCAGCAAAACATGAAGGTCACTTCGAATCTAAACATCTGAACTGAAAGCACACTTATTCACGTGGCTTAATTGCGAAACTTAGTGTCAATCAAAGTCAATCAGGAAATCAAGTTAATAATTTATTGTATTAACGAAACAATAAATGAACTTTACCGTGCCAGTTGGTTCATAGGTAACAGCAACATGAAAAAATGAAATAAAAAGGAAAATTAAGCGTAACATCATCAATCTCGGCACTACCTACAAACAGACGTTTCCTTTTCTTAAAGGCTGTCCTAGGGCTTCCTGACGATGATTCTGCACGTGGGTTCTTTACAATTGAATGTTGCATGCCCTTGGCGGACACACCTGCATATTAATGATAGTAGATGGCACTTCTGAGTTGAGAACTACGTTCGTTTTGAATTAACATGGAAATGACGAAATGGTTTGAAAATGATCTCATGTCGTAGGGATCCTGTATTGTGACATTCCGCGTGAGACTCAGTCCTGACATCTTAGAGAAGCAAGTCTCAACAAAATCAAATTATAATCTAAAAGGAGCAAGAATTCATTGCCAAATTGTTCAAACAAGGTTTTCAGAAGAAAAAACCAGTTTAATCCAAGATTTCAGTTTGAAGAGCAGTAGTGAAAAACATAAATGTGTTCTCGCGGTTGAGGTGACATTGATGTCTAAAAATGAAATGTCGGTCATTCAGCAAGAATATATTTTATCGTGGGTAGATACGTAACAGAGAAATGTAAACTTGTTAAAATATAATAAAAAGGAAAATACGGCGTAACATTTTTTAATCTCGGCCCTACCTGCAAACTGGTGTTTCTTTTTCTTAGGAGCTGAATTTGGCCTTCCTGACGATGATTTTGCATTTGAACGCTTTACAATTGAATGATGCACACTTTTGGCAGACATACCTTGGGTAATAACGGTGGTCACTAGGGCTGCTGAGTTGAGAACTAATGTACGTTTCGAATTAACGAGAAAATGAAGCAAAAGGTTTAAAAATGATGTGATAATGTAGTGTTCTCCTGAGTTGTGGTCGTTCGTGTGAGACCCAGTCCTAGCAACTTATATAATTAGGGCAAAAGTCTCTAATCTACTAAGTGCTAGAATTCACTGACTAATTATTCAAAAGGGGCTGCCAAAGGAGAGCAAATTCGATCCAAAATCTAATTTGAAAAGAAATTGTAGGATGCACATAATTTTTTCGCGGTTAAAGTGCCGGATTAATGTAATTCCAGTCTTTCAGTATGAATGAGTTTTGTTGGATACACATGTAAGAGCACTATGTAAACTTAAAATAAATAACAATCAAAATAAGAAATATGCGTGACATTTTCAATCTTTACACTACCTATAAACATGCTTGTCTTTTTCTTAGAAGCTGCAGAAGGGCTTCCTGACGATGATTCTGCACTTGCACACTTTACAACTGAATGTTGCACATTTTGGGCGGATATACCTGCTCAATCATTAAATCTTATCAGATGTTTTGTTGTGTAGTATCGCTGAGTATTTTTTGCGAGTTGTGCCATATTTTGACGAGCCCGTAAGGTGAGTCAAAATACAAATTACGAGTAAAAATACTCAGCGATACTATAAAACAAAACTTCTAATAGGTTATTTATTATCCAACACGCCACATTGTTATTTCTGTGCGGGCGAATTTCGCGGATATTTATTTACGCAGAGTGCGTGACAGAGGTATGGGAAGTGGTTTGCGATGCTAGAAAACCTGTCTAACCAGTTCTCTAGAGTACAAATACCGCACGATATTTGTGCTCGTCTTAGGCGGTATTTGTAACTCTACGGAGTATTGTTAGATAATAATGGTGGGTAATGGTCTGCCTGAGTGAAGAACTAATGCATGTTTGAGTTAATAAGGAAATGAACAAACAATCTGATGATGTCTTGTGATTGTCCGGGTGATATTCATTCCGGACAACTAAGAGAAGCAATTCTTAAAAGCTTCGCTTCCAAGCCACAAGGAATTCATTGAAAAATTATCAAAAAGGGGATTCTATAGAAAAACGAACTCTATTCAACATTTCCATCGGGCGGAATGCCTATTGCTCTCAGACATTTACTTGCAGTGGCGAAACTATTCTACATTTGTAATATAAGTGGCGAAGCGTAAACAGGGAGGTTCTCATTGCCTGAAGATCATGTGCGCTTTCCTCCAACGGGAATACTGCCTAACTCATTAACTTATCAAGGCGGAGCTAAGAAACAAAGGCCTCGTAACTTAATGTTTTGTCTTTTGTTTCTCCTATTACCCTTAACCACGCGTATTTCAAGCTGGTTAGCTATTTCAAGCGTTGTATTTTTTACTGGTCATTTGCGTTCAATTTTTACCAAAGGCCATAACTTGTTCATCTCTCGGTACAACTTAATCAACATACATTTCGCTTCATATCAAGCCTACAACAGTTTGATAAACAGCGGGGTTTTTCCATTATTTCTTGCTTGAGATTCGATTATCTCATCGAAAAATTACTTACATTATAAATAAAGGATGGAATAAAGTATTTGAATCGCTCTAACGCAAGTTTTTCCGAATCGACGGAAGGAAAGAAACCAACGAAGTAATGCATAGGGACAAATGCGCTATTTTAGGATTACAGTTTCCTTCAAGCCTTTAAGGTTACTTACAACCTTCCGAGGCCGAAAAAATGTTTTTTTTTTTATTTTTTGGACTAGATTTAAGTTAGAAATTTTAACTAAGGTTTACAGAAAAAAAAATATTCAAAAATATAAAAAAACGTCCGACTGATTTAGAAAAATGTATTTTCAAATAAAAGTTAATAAATCAGGAAGGTGTCATAATCTCGTAAATGGGCGAGCCCCCGGGGGGATGCTCGCGGCAATTTAATATTTTATGTCGTTTGTATATTTTGTTTACATCGCGCACTTAACAAAATCCATACGTGGAAGTTATCTGCTCGTGCAAAGTCTTTTCTCATGGATAAAAAACATAACTCAAAATTAGAGAGGATTGCTTGGGTGAAGAAAAAGAAAAACTAACAGGCCCAAAGAAGAGAGAAATGGCAGCATTTTCTCAAAAAAAAAAAAAAGAGCGGCTAAAGGCTCTTGGTTTGGCCAGGAGCCTTCGACAAGTTCGGCGTCCTGCTGAAGATCGGCAGCATTTGATTATCCTTGGGGCTAGCAGCTTAAAAATCAAAGTCAACACCACAGAAGGTTGTAAATAAGATTCTTTGTCGGAATCTAACGAAACCGTTGGAGAAAAAGAAGAATGCGGATAAAAAAAACTAAGTATGTTAAAATGGGTGGCGCAACCGAAGAGGCAATGCGGCAATCACCAGAAAAGGGTAGAACCACTTTTATCTACAACCGTAAACCGTACCAAAATCCCAAAACAAGTTTGAATTAATTGTAATAACAAACGGAAATAGTTTCTTCATTTCTTTTCCACGAGTCCTGAGTAAATTTTCTCTAGGAATAGCGGAGGCTTTGGAGAATTGCGCAGAAACTAATTTAGAGGGATAGCCCTGGTTAACAAGGTACTCTTCAACGGTACTCAGCTGTTCTCTCGGCAAGAAATACTTCTTCAGAGCAATTTCTTTTCAATCTTGTGGCTACTCCAAAAGGAATAGCCTTGAAAACGTGCTTAGGATGGCAGCCTGTATGTATGTGTATGCGCACTGTAAGAAAAATTTAAGGTACGTAAAACAAGGAAAATATCTTGAAAAGGGCCTCTACGAAAAAATGTGTTGCTATCTTTCCAGGAGTCTTGAATTGCTGTCAAATGCTTTGACAAATGAAGAAAAGATTGTGAGGGTCCTCCTCAAATGTATGCCCTTGTCCATCAATCTAGGCTGAAAAGACTTCGCCCTGTGCGAAAGATTAAGCTAGTTCACTTGGTTTGGTACCCTTTGCTCAATTTTTTGAGATATTAAGTTGTGTGGTTGTTCTATACAAAAGTGAACTTAACAGAGAAATTCAACGTTATGTATCGCACTCAATACACGTATTTTGTTTCCATTTAACCTCCCCGGAATTTTAGTCTCTCATGCTGTGGTTGGTTTTCTTTTCAATCAACAGTCAAGAAATTGCTAGTAATAGTTACTCTAGTTTGAGCACTCTGGCATGGCTGAGACGATACCACAAAGGTTGGGTCGTTAGGGGTGACCGTCTCGGTTCTCCCCCATCCTAGCATTAGCACTGCACTGATGAGGCCCAGAAGGCCGAAACAGTACTGTCTGCAGTTAGTTATATATATATATATATATATATATATATATGTCTTATTAACTAAGCGCGAGGGCCGTACTGGGAGAATATCGCCCCGAGGTCTTGACAGTACGGACCTCGCTGCGCTCGGTCCGCACAAAAAAGACTGAGGGCCGATATTCTTCCAGTACGGTCCCGAGCAAGCTTGGTTAATAAGAGATTTATTGTACGACTGAAGTTCAAAGGGACACAAGTGCGGTATCATTCTGGACCATTCGGGACAGTGCCCTGTCCAATACTGAGAGAATATTGACCGGAAATACAGCATTTTGATTGGTTGATTTTATTGGCCCTCTGACTGCCCGACTCGTGTAATAATTAAGGTATCATGCCGCCACAAGTGTCAGTCAGGCTGGCATATGTGGTGAGGGTCCTTAGCACGAGCTTTGAAAATGGAGCTTTCTCTTTCTTTCAAAATTCTTGTCACCGCTGTGCTGCTACAATTTCAAAGGGTTTAGTTTCAAAACTTGATGTCGACCCTTCCACTCCTTTTAAATAAGGGATTTCTCTAAGTCTGTTCCACATCATTTTTTTTTTCTTGCGCGGGATCAGAACACGAGGTTCACATAGGGATTATACCATGGAATGTGCACTCGAAAGATTTTTTTTTATTCCCAAGGTGTTGAGAAATTACATCGTTCGTCCAACCAGAGACACGAACGATAGTGCTTCACAGTGTAAATATCAGTATGCATGTAATAATTCAAACCCACTGCCCCCCATGGGCGCTGCTAGCTGTAAGATAATTAACAGCTATTTACCAAAGCGGAGTTGGGGTGGCTATTTAATACACCGTGATCAGCGAGGCAAATATCCACCACTAGTCCCCGACACTGAGGTGAATAGTTATTATATACTAAAACTGTGACATAATATAAAACACAAAAAAATGATTTTAAATCATTTATTCCTACAATGATAACAATCTTTTCGCGCGCAATATTTTCGGAGGCGAATACATAGCAAAGAAAATTCGGAGTTTAAGCAGCTGATCAGAGCGCCTTGACTGTTTTGGTTAGAGAAAATCTTAAACTGAGGCCTTGCCATTTTGAATGAGCGATAGCGAGGTCAATACGGCTAACCCTAGTTTTAGGCGGATTTTCCTGTAACGACCGAAGGTTATGATGTTTATCATACGGCTTACATACTGAAGAAGCGAAAACTTTATCCAAGCAGAAGTCGCCAATTTACATCCAGCGATGTGCGCGTTTACTTGTTCATTCATCGACTTAAACCCACAGTAAAAATAATGGCGATGACGTTTTTATCATTTCACACGGTTTCTCCAGGGCAACGCCGCGAAACTTTTTCTGTTTCCCCAGGTAATGATTTTTTTACAGCGATCTACATTTGTCATTCTTTTTGCTTTCATTTGTTTTTTAAACAGGGTTCTGTTTGTCTTTTCTTTCTTCTACGTTGATTTCTTATAAAAAATCGCTTAGATCCGCTAGTCGTTCCATATTCCAATTCTGTAGTTGTAGACTACACTTGAAGCGATATTTCACAACACCCACTTGATAAAATATGTTTTTGACTTGGTCTCTTGGTTCCGCTTTGGTTTCGCCGTTCAGTTCAAAACTAATGTTTTAACCAAAGGCACGCTAAGACCGTTTTTGAGGAGAATGGAGGGAGTGAATACACATAACAAGACGTCCGAACCATGCAAAACAAACAATACCACCGCTATGTCGTGGGAAATGATTTTGCACGATCAGTTCACGAACCAAACGAGACCTTCAGGAATACTGTTTCTTTCATCATTGATTTGAAGATAAAAAGGTACGATTCCATTCATTAATGTACAGACTTAATGTTTTCTGCTTAACTTCTGTCAAGGGTAATGTAGTTGCAGTGTTATGTCACTCGCGGGTCAAGTTGAAACGACAGCGCAACTTATCCAACTTTAAAAATTGATTCCTTCGCTCTGAATCATTTTCCCAAAAAATCCTTTGGGGCTCGAAAAGAACAACTCTTTGAATTTTAAACGCTTGGTTTCCAACTAATTATAAGCAATACCACAAACTTGAATTATAGGTTAATTATAGATAAGTTTTCTAGATAGAAATAGTCGATCAAATTAAATTAGATTATAAAAGTAAATCGTCGAAAATTGCTAAAAATTGTTTTTACCGTATGTTTTGACATCGTTCTACAATATATGGTTGATCTAATTGCCCTAGAGTGTTTTATTTTTTAATACGAGGCGTCGTAAATCGTTCTAAATTTCGCATCGAAAAAAGCGGCGTTTTCACAAAATTCAGTGACTATCGATTTTCTCGAAAACCAAACGATATATACCAAAATTAACTATGCAGTGTTTTGTTTTCCACTATGGTCTACGTAACATGAGATTATGGGCCAAATTGATTTTTGAGCTGTTACCACGAAATTCTAAAAATGTTTGATGTTTGGTAACATTTGCTCTTAAGTGGAAAGTTTCCTTCTATGCCCCACCCCAGGAGTGGGTTTTTCTCTCTTCACGACTCTCACACGTTTAACCGATTAAGGGTGGAAACTTAACGTCGCTGAGAGATACAAGATACAAGCACAAAACACTCATTTGCGAGGATCACTTTGCATATAGAGACTTAAGAGTATTGTTCCTCTACCTGACCGCGATATTAATGACGCGATCGCGCGAAATATCTTAGTTTTTTAATCCGGAATCCATCGTGCTTACAAACTGGGTCAACGCCCCTTCCCTGTCTCACTTAGCTGCTAACAGAGACAGGTTGTCTCCTTTCCACTTCTATCGCTCATTATTACGCCTCACACCGCTCAGACCAAGATGGCTCGAATGACTCGCACAAACGCTTCAAATATGGAAAAAAATATGCCGAAGACAAGTTCATGCATCTGTTTCGATATCAGAGGGAAGAAAATAAGAAATAAGCGAATATGCAGACATTATACTGACCAAGAAAGGGACATTTCCAGTTCTCAATGAAAGTAAATCTAGATACACATAGCGTTAAAAATCCAACATGGCACATATAACAAATTGGACAGTTTTCCTTCATTTGTTTGACCTCTATCATTTGTCTTTACGTTGGAAAGTGATCCTATAAATCCTCCCATCTGGTTGATCGTTAAGAATCAGTCATTTAACAAAATTTTTTTTAAATTTCCATCGCGCTGGAGAAACGAGGCTTAAACGAAACTATTCCGCTAACGGCCACTTCAGGGGAAGCGATCTTTCAAAGTCCAGCGTTGCAATTTACACTGGGAAATCAAAGCAAAGCAAAAATGTTAGATTAAAAGTAGCGCCGTCCAAATTAAACTGACTAATCTTGTAGTGTTTGTTCCTCTTGGATAAATGCCTTAGCTATTACATAATCGTTATTCTATAGGTTAGCGCACCGTTGACCGCAGTCGCGTGATTATCCCCAAATTTCTCATTGTACATTTTAAAGAACTATCGTTTTTCTAATAAAGCAGTTATGTAGAGCACTTGACCTGTGAACGCGTTACTCTATAGTAGTAGTACATCGAACCCTAATACACCACAAACTGAATCCGCTCGAAGCTCCCTTTTCTTTTGTGATAAGGAACACATGGCATTTCTAGAAATTCTTAGCGGTGTGCATGACAACGTCAATGAGCATAAAAAGGCACTCCTTATCTTTTAAAATTAACGTAACGAATAGAGAGGATTGGTTCCTGCAGTCAGTTTCTCGTTGTGTGTACGAGCAAGTTTGATCTGGCTTGTTAAAGATATTCTGTATGAAAGCTAATCTCGAATTTAAAGGTGTAAACCGACTTTAATGGTGCCAGAGTCTTAGTTTGAGTCTTAGCTTGCGTTAATTAACTCAGCTCCAATGAGTCTGATTACAATCATTTCTTCATGCTGCGTCAGGGTGGCAAACAAAATGTCCGATCTTTAGCTAACCTTTCAATATCTACTCTTATCATCTACCTAAATTCACTGAGATTTAGGCACTGAAAAGGTGCATAAAGACGTTTCATTCACAAGCCGGTCGAAGAACCCGAAAGCCAGTCAGATGGCACTTATCACATTTTTCACGTGTGAGGAAGACAATGCACACACACACAAGAAGAGCAAACAAACAGAAGAAAACGAAAAAAGGTGACTCCGCATTGAATACAAAAAAAAATTCCTCGAGCGTTAATGTTCATGTTAGCAAACTGAGTTATTTAAGGAAACTAGCCTAGTACTGAATTACCTGAGACGCTGAAAAGAATGTGCGTATTGCTGCTCCAAGAACAGGCCATGTAGTTAACATCTATCGAACATACAAACTTACGCTTCCACTATGCAAGTAACCAGCAACATACTGCACTTCTCGTGGATTCAGAATACACACACAAAAAATAACAGTAGTTAAGGTACTCACTGTGTATCGGTTAATTTGATTCGTGAACCATAGTCCTCCTATTCTCCGTAAGAATCTTGCACTGTTCCTTCCAATCGTATTTTTCTCTGTACGATTCGCGTAGTTCATGAATGTTACTCAGACATTCTCCATGATTTGCTTGAACTGATTTAATTGCCTTCGCCCACATTTCAGATCATCTGAATTAACAATACATGATTCACCGAATGGCAAGTCCCTTATCGATTGAGCAAACCCTGAATTACTACCCACCAGAATGGGAAGAGCAGCAGATAGAGCTTCAAGAGCTATGAGCCCAAATCCCTCGGTCCTCGATGGCATGATGACCAAATCAACTTCACAGAGTAAGTCCCTCATTTTGTCCCTGCTTCTTGCAAATTTCCTCACACCAACTCCTTTTTAGAAATACCACAATTCAGAAGCTTTGCTGCTACTTCGTCTTGATTTCCATCCGTGGCTCCGACAGACAGGAGGAGACAACGTGATTTGCTCAACTCCTCACATGCAAATGCCTTAGCAGCTACGTAGTAGCCTTTTAACTCAAAGTCCTCAGGATCACCACGGCCGCACAACAAAACTTTGAAGTTGGGGCTCTCATTAGGATACTGAATCAAATCCTCGAATTCCTCAAAAAGTCCAGTTGTGAACCTAAAAATATCCTTGTCTTTTTTGAGCGCGAACGCGCGAATAGTACTCATCAAATAGTACTCATCAAATAGTTTGGGTCCAACTGTGACGACCACATCGGCCAATTTGCAGAGTTCAAGTTCAGTTTCTTGTTTTTCGTCGCCTTTCAAAACGGCGCCTAGGTAACTTTTGAAGTTGCAAAGTTGTTCTGGAACCGTATGCATGACTTGAATCCGCCTAGAGCTGCGTGGAGGATCTGTGAAAACCTGAGCTTGACGACCAAGTATTTGACCATTGCCAATGACAACATCCCAGTGAAGGTGTGCTGGTGGAAAGCTCAGCCAATCAAGATGATCATAACCCGGTCGTTTCTTTGCTTCAGACACGGCAATGTTGTGACTCCGGGCGTCCTCTATATGCTCAGGACTAAGAGTTTTCTCTGGGACCCATAAAGTGATTTCTAATCCAGGTTGTTTTGCCAAGTAAATTGCCAGTTTTCTGCTGAACGTTGACAAACCTCCAGCGCATGATGTCCACTCATCAACTAAAAGGGTGACTTTCAAGCTGTTCGAGACAAAAAGAGGAACTTCTTTCTTAGGTACCCCTTGGAAGGTAATACTTGAGCCACATTCAGAACGACCCTGAAATATAATCGCAAGGAGACGTTAAAAGAAAAACAAGTCAAGAACAGACATAATAATCTGTGACAGGAATCAAATAGGTACGAAAAGGTTTCATGCTTCATAGGTTACCTTTACCTCTATTCCTGCTTTCAGTGGGGATAAGGGAACTTGCAAAGCACCTAGATGGTCGTCACCATCTATGGCAAGGCTTCCAGAAAATTTCCCTCTGGTTGTGTCCCCATCTATGTATTCTCTTTTCAAACTCATTCGAAAACAAGTATACCTGAAACAAAGGAATCAAAATGTAACAAAAAAAACAAACAAACAAGACAAACGAAAAAAAATACCTGTAACATACCGACAAAACACACACACAAACAAAAGCAGAACCGAGACCTTTGAGTTCGGCAGCCTTGAAAAGGGATGTTAACCAATTTTGTTCATTAGTGACAGTTGGCCCGGCTAATCTGTTGACACATTAAGCGGATGTCACGAGACCTCTACTAAATTCAAACTGCAAAGATAAAGAGTGGTGTTGAGGTGACTTACAAGAAAAAATAAGTTATTATGTGAAAAGTTTTATATCGTCAGCAGCTGTCTTTTCCGGTTTAGTACAAGCCAACTGAAGCTCTGAAGCCAATCAGATGCAGTAAGGGAAGTGTGAATGCACCTTTGTTGCAGAATGGGCAACCCACTACATATACCGACAAATAATCCCTGACATTTCTCCTATGGTAAAATGGTTATCTGTTACTCTTCGGTTGAGAAACAATCGCTAATAAAACCAGAACTGAAACTTTTCATTGACGTAATGGAAATGAAATTTCCACTCTTTTGTCTATCATGTGATTCATTCCAGCCCACACGCCTTTGTATTGATTTCATTTGCATTGAAGCATTCTAGCGCATGAGGTTTGAAAAAAAGGTTACTTACAGTATTCATCGTACCTTGCAAAGTGACCCGTATATTGTATTGACAAGTTCCGGTCTGGTGAGTTGTAAAAGGAAGAAAATCTGCGCTCGTATTGGAAGGATCTCGTGGCAATGGTGCCCTGGCGACAAAGTTCAACAAACGAAATATATCTTGTTTGTCGGAACAACAGCATACGTTTGTCGAACTTTTTCGCCTCGTGCAGGACGTGCGGTATTTTCTGTAAGAAGTGATCCGAGAATCAGACATATTCTGATATACATATTCTTTAGTGATCACTCCCCTCCCCACCCTCTAGGGGGCTTTCAAGAGTCAGTGTAGGCCTGAAATAGAACAAATTTTACAACTTAACGTTCATAATTAAAAAATGATTTCCATACCCAGAGTTCAAGCGCTCAACTTGACATTTAACTATCCTCCCGTCAAAAGGTATCGGTTTCATCAAATCGGAAGCAGTCTCAATCCATTCTTCTCTCTCGTCGTCAGACTTTAGGAACATTATTCCAACCCGGCATTCTGATGCAGCAGGAATGTCTTCATAGTGTTCTCTCAAAGAGAGTGGTAGCTGTATGGTACCTGGTTTTGAGAACTCGATGGCTTCGGAGCAGATGATTCTCAACGTAGGATCAAGTAGACTATCTTCACTTTGAACTTCGTGAACCTTGAAGTTAGATAACAGTGAAAATCTGAAACTTTCTACTTATCTGGAATGTTTTCCCCAACAGCCCATACTCTCACTGGTTACTCCGGGGTCACAAGACATTCAAAAATGAAACTGTATTCTGTCAAAAGTATTTGAGCGTGAAATAGTGCCGTCGGAAGGTAAGAATGCACTGTTACTCGCGTCCGCCCTTGCACGCGATCGGAACGTTATTGAAGGTGGCGTGACATATTTTACTTTTTAGTGTTCTGCACTCTTAAGCGCTTGCATGTAATAATTATTTATCAATACTTTTTCCATTAGTTTTCGCATTGCGTCCTATTAAGTCTGAGTTGAGCGACATAAAAAATCACTGATGATCGATTGGTCCCACCGAGAGAAAGTTCATTTTGTTTCCCTCTAATCGGAGCTTCCTTGGGAGACATTAAAATCACCAAAAACAAAATGAACTTTCCTCAGAAGGACCAGTCGTTTATTGTGTGATGTTGACTAATTCCGGGCCCTTCCATCCATTTCAGCTGGGAATTAAAGAAAGGGTGACCACACCTCAATATTGCAACTTTTACCTGCTGAGCCAAGTGATTGTCTGGACGAGTGGATGGCACGTCCTCCCTTTTGAATTCTATTCACTCAACGTATTTTATTTTGACTGAAAATTCACTGATTTCTTCCCTCCGGTGTAAAAAGCTTACATCAAAGTGTCCAGAAAAGTGCTTACCTTCATCTGTAGGCGAATCCTAGCTTTTGATGCGACCGCTTCCTTCGGAATGGTAAGAGTTGCATTTGGATAGTCAGGGAACATGAAGGTACCACCGTAAGATGTTACAGTGTAAACGGGCGAGGTCTTGAGACGACAGACCACTGCGTATGTAGAGCACAATCTTATCTCGACTTGAACAATTGGAGAAGGCACACAAGGAGTATCTTGAGCCGAAAAATTTCCTTCTTCTACATCTGTTGCGAGTATAGCAGAGAAAAGGAAACATGTCATACTTATTACTTCACAACGCAATACAAGGTATTGGCAGCATAAAATCTAACAGATATTGTTGTTTTTGTTTGGATGAATGAAACTTTACAAAGTGACATTAGCTTCAAAGTATTAACTCTGAACATGCTTGGTAAATTGCTTTTGCATGAGATGACAGATTCCATTAAAAATGATTGACAGTTGACATTCCAAGAAACCGAAAGGAAAAGAGAGATACCCTTCCTCAGGCAACTATGTTTTATATTGAGGTCCTGCTCTATCTAAGACGTTCGTTTTAAGCTTCTTAATCCATCCCTCGATAATTCTATGCACGTGTTAACTAGTGCAGAAACCCAGGAGAATGCTTTACAATAAAACATTAAATAAATCAGAGAAAAAAACTCGCCCATCGTCCAGTGTGCCTTCGTCGCGTATCTACCAAGATCAATAATAAGAAAGTCTTCTCCTAACCTGAATTAGCATGGAAGTTGTATTATAACAGCAATCTCTTCCCATTCAATACTGTCGTTGTTTAGAAGCTTGAACACCACCAATTCGTAACCAAGCAGATCAGGAGCATTGTGAGTGAGGGTCAAGTTCACGTCCGTTTTAAATTCGAAAGTTTCCTGACCCCCTCTTGAAAATTCAATCACGTCACTGACAACTATGTCGTGTTCGTCCATAAAAGCTAATTTTAGGGGCAAGTTTAAGAACCAAAGGGATCAGGATTTGTACTCGTGCCTCCGATTATTCGCTAATCAGGGTTTAGTATCCGAAGACAATCTGACCTTGTTGGAGGGGTTTCTAAGCCCGAAAACGTCCAAGAAAGTGTCATTAGAGGAAAAGATTCAACAATTTAAAGAAATTCGTCAAAAGGAGGTCAGTCTTGGAGAGAGAGAACCGAGTTTTACCGGCAGAGAACATGACCTAGAGAAAGTTATGGCAATGTTGGTGACAGGAAGTTCGCGTGTCGTCAATTTGGACGGAATTAGTGGAGTAGGCAAGACAAAATTGGCAATGGTAACTGTTTCGAAGTGGCCAGGGAGAAAATTCAAGGCCGATTTAAGAGAAGTAACTGAGATGAAAGACGTTCATTTTCACGTTCTGAACGCTTTAGTTCTGGAATCGGACAAATCGATCATTAGCTTCGAAGCAAATCCAGTCATTGAATTAATACAGCAATTGATGCGATCAAAGCCCCAGTGTGACATGTTGCTACTCCTTGACAACATCGATAACTTTGCAGGAGGAGACGGTGAAGCTTCCACCTCCTTCCACGCCATTCTAGGTTAGCGGCGGTTGAAGCAAACTCGCGTGATTTGTATTATGGCCAGCAATAAAGTCCGAATCAATTAGCTGATTATCCTAGAGATGAAAAAGATACTTCACGAAGACATCTTGCAAATTATTGAAAGATTACTTTCGTAATAATGGCAACAAATTCATCTCGTCAAATACTTTTCGACGTATGATCAACACTGCATGGTTAAAAAGTGCCTCGCAACACAGAAATTTTTCCATGTTTACGCACTCTCATCTAAATGCTAGTGGGGTTGGAAGAATTCATTAAAGTGATTCAAACTCAAGGCGCAGCCGTTTGTTTGCATGAGTTTTAAGAATTCCACCAGCCTTCCGAGTGTTTAGATGAGGCTAAGCAAATACAGAAACGTTACCTGCTTAATTCATAAAAAAACTTTCTGTCAAATAACATGAGTAATGAAGGAAATTGTCATTTTCTGGCTTGATTGATACAAATTTTCTTAATACATGCGCTGGACAACCGCGCAACTGACGACACACAAACCAATCAAAATTAACAAATGGTAAACACCACAGCGTACACTATTGAGTTATGGATGCACGCGGGAGGTTGCTAAGCACGAAAGAAGCGTAAGAGTCGCTCGAGGCGATAGCCGAGAGCGACTCTAGCTTCTTGAGTGCTTAGCAAACCTCCCAAGTGCATCCATAACTCAATAGTGTACGGTGTGGTGTTTACCATTTGTTTTATAACATAACATTGATACATTGTAGCTAAAGAGTCCCCTTTTATTTAACAAATCTTATGTGACCAGAAAAAACAAGCGCGCGCGGAAAAATAGTCTTTGCATTTGCTCACGTCATCAGCGTACACCCATGGGCAAATGGGGGACGCTAAATTGACCAATCAGAGCGCGCGCTTTACTTTGGTTATGTTATAATTAACAATTATTCCACAAGCGCGCGTTGGATATGAGATGATAGATAGCCAACGAGGCGCGTAGCGTCGAGTTGTCTATAATCACCTCATATCCAACAAGCGCGAGTGGAATAATTGTTTTATTAAAAACGCCCTCAAGAAATTATTATTTTGTGAGAAGAAACCGGATTTTTTAGCTCCCTTTTTGATTTTGAGCTGACGCGTACGCTTACCATATTTGTAGATTATGGTATATTGGGTCATATACCATAAAGGCTAAGCCAATGAAAAGTCTTTAATTGCATTATCCAATGATCCAGCTTTTAATAATTCACGTTATGAAAATCTAAGTCAAGTTGAAATTTGTGGTAACCGGCAAAAGCCGTGTAAATGAAATTATATCAGCTTTGAATCCTCGTAAATTAAATTTGAAAGAAAAATACCGAACGAATCCTTAAGAAAAGAACTTTAGGAAAAGGAGTTTATTTTGGTTGAAAATGAAGGTCAGTATCGTTGATCGCTTTTGAAAGTGGCGTAAACCTGCTCGAGTAATGGCTGCCTGAGAAAGCTTAGTTGACAAGTTGAAATTGTCGCTCATCGTGCTTTGTAAAGTTTTGCTGGTTAGTAAACTTTTTCTCCCCTTTTCTGTATTGGGAAAAAATCGAATGCCATTGCCAATGTGTAAGTAGTTTCACTGTATACGCTAAGAACGTCTCAGAGAAAATTACATTCGAATAATTTTATAGCAACCGATCGGCTGGGCGAAGTTTGACTTGAGATATGCAGTTTTTGTAAACATTTTGATGTAACGAATGTCTTGCAGAGGATTTATTCCAGTAGTATAATGCGAAAATCCTCTTTGTTATCGTTGTCTGAGCCCCATGACACTGCAGTGACCAGCATCTAATTTCTCCTTACAATATCAGCCCTGAATCACGCAGCAAAGGTCATGAGAATAACGGAAATTATCACCAACTGAAGAAGCTGTTGATTGTTAAACAAATTCTCCTTGTCAGCTCCTTAGGAAACAGCTGGAAAACAGTAAGGAGAACAACCAAGAACATTGATGTGAGGTTGGAAAGCATTAAGAATTTAATATCAAGTTAATCTGTCAATCTCATCTTTTGTTTATTTTCTATTCCGTTGGCTGAAACTGCAGTTTTAAGCAACATGATTGGATTTATTGTTTATAAGGTAAATTAAAGTAATTGTGCAATGGAGCACATCATATCATAAAACGTATTGATGTTTAAAACCATTTATTGAACCATGGACAATCTTTGAATCTGATTGGCTCTCTTTAGTGTAATTTATCCACAAATTATACCATTTGTTTTTCTAAATCACATCTTTTTCCAAGCAAATGACAAACCTTAAATTAAAACACAAAAACCACCCCAAGTTTCAAGGCTTGTTCAAAGTAATGAATCAAATTACTTGACATGTAAAGGGAAGTAAAAGACAACTTTTACACCTTTTTACAAACCAGCTCAGCACTGAATCATAAAATAATTGTACTGACTAAAACATCCTGTATTTGAAGGACTGAATTCTGCACTTTCACAATGAATATTAAATAACTGAACCTTATGTTATGCAATTTTGGTCCAGAATCATACTTGTGATTTCAAATCAAACTTCTGCTGTGGGCTTGTTTGATTGGGAAATAACTTTTATCATTTCAGACCCAAGTGCACTCCACTTAGTTCAATTACCATCAAAAATTTTAAAATTACATTGATGACAAATGCCACATTTCTGCATAGTGGAAACAGCTGTGTAACATCTCATTTGATATTTTCAAACAGCACTTCCGAGAAATTTCAATGGAAATTTTTAGGGAAGTATATTGCCTCTGGACCCTATGCTCACTTGAGCCATGTTACTGAGTGGGTTGGCATATGGAAGATTCCCTTTTCATGCAATTAAATTAAATGTTTTCCTGCCAGAGATCTATAGTTTGCTCAATGCATGGACTTTCTTTTTGGCAGATGTTGGCAAAATTAGACATTCAAGCAAAGGTAAATTCATTTACTTGTTTTTGGATCACTGCCCTTATTCCATTTCAATATAAGTTTCCTGCCCATCATTTTTAGTTCCGTCCCTATGGAGGTCATGCTAGCGCACTTGTAATCATGACAAGGAGGGTGTTTACTCTTAGCAGATGATAACAAGCTACTATGTTGCTTGTGGTCATAAAGAATGCAGGTTATGTTAATCACATATATTAAAGATGATAATCGTCATGAAAACAGTGCCAATATAAATTACAAAAATCACCACTCAGTCTTTTCAGGTCAGCTAGACTTCTGTTTGTCTCAAAATAAGACATTTGATAGCAGCAAGTGTTAGCCAGTATACAGCTGTTTCTGTGGATGTTGTTGACAGCAAAGGATGAAAGTGCATGGGAAAATCTTGAAAGGTAGTCTGAGTCTCTGGTAATCCATGAATTTCAGCAAGTAAAATAAACTATTTAATTGAATTCATTGAACCCATAAATACTTCATCCTTTCAGTAGCATTTTCTCAGATTTCCTTGAAAACATGAAGTCAAGGAACTGTTACCTGAAAACTACTCACATCACATTTAGGGGTTGTTGTATGCCTTTTTGCACTTTGTTTTGACATCCTTTCTTTAAATAGCTTTATACATGATTATTTACAGTTTTAATGACCTTAGTTTGAGACAAATATTTACTAGACTAAGTGTTTACTGAGGAATTCTGGGGTTGGTGGGACATAAGTTATGTACTCTAAGATTATTAACATGATTACTTAAGTTAGGGTACTCACATTTCTCCATGGCCCACAGGTCATGAATACATTTATTGTAAATATACCCAGTACTTGAAATTACATCTTCTGTCACTTAGTGGCTGACCTTTTCACAGTTTTCAGTAATGAACTTTGTTGTCCAAGCACAGGTGTCTGCGTGAAGCTTCTTTAATGGAATGGGAAGGTACATTCTGTATCACAAATGCACCAGTCACTAGTCACTTGTTTGTTTGTATGTGCACTGTAAGAGCAATTTAAGGTAATAGAAAAAAATTATTTGAATCGGGCATCTCTAGTCAGTAAGCAAAATTTGTGTTGCTATCTTTTCAGGAGTCAATGCTATCAAATACTCTAATGAATAAAGAAAGGGGTGGTGAAATCCTCCTCAAATGTATGCCCCTGCCCATCAACTGCATGAGGCTGAAAAGACTTCTTGGATCTTGTTCTCCTACCCTCTGCTCAATTTTTTGAGATATTATGTTTTGTGGTTGTATTCTATACAAAACTGTACATGCAGCTTCCCAAGTTACCCAGCTGAGAATCATACTTTCAAAGTATTAATTTTTTTGGAAAGACACTGAGAAGAGAAATTAATTGTTATATTGTGCTCAGTACATGTACTTTGTTTTCATTTCATTCTTCTGGTTTTTTAGGCTTTTTGTCTCTCGTACTGTGGTTGGTTTCCTCTTCAATTAACAGTTAACCCTTTAAGTCCCAGAAGTGATTAACCTGTAACTTCTCCCTATAATATCCATGCATGATCCCGCAAACAGGTAATGAGAATACTCAAATTTATCAGTTAGAATTTATTACCTTGAATGGACACCAAATTCTTGTAACCAATTTATAAGGAAATGTGTAGCAGCTAGAGGGGAGAATTCATGATCAGATCTTAGGAATTTAAAAGGGTTAAGAACTCACACAAAAAATTGTTATTATTGAGCCTTTGTTCTTGCAAATCGACCAGTCAGGCTGGCACCTGTGGCGAGGATCCTTAACATAAATTACTTTCATGGTAGTGTTTAGACTCAGTAGTGTCCTCTACTACATGGAATGATCGTCCATCATAATTATTGATTTTATTCACTGGGTGGAGAGAGAGGCACAATCAGAGATCACAGTCTTGCTCAATGGTGAAATAACCCAGCCAGGACTTTAACTCAGACTACATAGTTTAGAGTGCAATGTGGTAAACATGAGGCTTTTGCACAGCCCTCAATCCTGATGTCATTTAATCATTGTTGTTCATGTCATTATCATGAATTATGCCTATGAATACTTGTAGACTATGATAAGTTGTTGTTGTTATAATGGACAACACGCACACCCAGTAATAAATCATATTTTCAAAATGATTATACTTAAATTACTCTAATGATTTGGAATCACAAACCTCCCTGAATAGCTACACAAGAATCGATACTTCTTAACAATAAAATCTTAAAAACTTTAAGCCAAACAATATCTAGAAAAATCATACAGGAATTTAACTCTCAGAAATTTGAAACAACAGGTAAATCCAGTCATTAGTATCCCTTGCCTGGTTCACTCCTTTGTTTATATATTCATTTATTACTTCCTTCCTTCGTCTCCTTGTTTTTATTTTGGCCTTGGTTCTTAGGTGTCAGTTTGGTCTTTACCAAAGCAGCAGTCAGAGTCTCCCCGAAAAATGGGGAACTAATTTTCCAATTATTTTCCCCTTAAGCGTCCGGCCACCAATTTTAATCTGCAATCCCCTTCCCTGTAATCCATAAAACCAGAGATTGGAAAAATCTGTTGTCAGTGACCGAAATCATTCATGATCGCTGACATCTTAAAGGAAAAATTTCTTAAATGAGATAATGTGATTTGAAAGAATTATCCAAAACAAAAAACAATAAAATGTAGCCAAGACACAAGGATAACAGCATTTTAAAAGCTCTCATTTGCTATTTTTAGGAAACACTATTACGCAGGGAAGCTTTGCGCTTCAACTAAAGTAAATAAAGCTTCAGATTAATTTTCGGGCTTTCAATATTTCTGTCACTGAAATTTAAAAGTGGTTTAATTTCAAAACTTGATGTCGACCCTTCTACTCCTTCCAATAAACGAACTTGTTTACGTCCGTCCTACATAATTTTTTTCTTGCTCGGGATCAAAGAAGACTATCTCGAAAGGGCTTGATTATTCATCTTGACTGCGCAGGTAGCCAATTAGAACACGAGGTTCACATAGAGATTATTGTATGGAAAGTGCGCTTGAACGATTTTTATTTACGATGCATTTCAAAGATTGGAAGCTAGCGACTGTGAAAACACATCGTCCAATCAGAGACACGAACGCTTTGTACAATATGGTGTAAAGCTTAGTATGTATTAAATGATTCATTTCCATGGTGAGCATGGGCAGAGCCAGCTATAAGATAATTAAAACCTTTTCAGCGAAGCGGAGGTGGGGTGGTTATTTACTGAGCCGTGGAGAGTTAAATGTCCACCATCAGTTATTGTCACTTAGGTTAAAAGTTGTTTTAGTGTTCATTTACCTATACCGGCAACTATTAGAATATTTTGGGGCGTAACATTTTCGAAGGTGAATAGCAAAGGAAATTCGGAGTCTGATCCGAAGAGCAGCCAATCAAAGCGAGCCTTCAACGCTATCCACTGTTGTAGCATATACAAAGACGATATATCGCTCTCTGCAAATGTTTTCAAAGGGTCTGACGAACTATCGACCGTTAGAACAATACCCTAGCTTGCGATATATCAAGAAACTGATAACGTGAAAATCTTCGATATTAGGGTTAGCATCGCCATGCTCTTGTCTGGCACTGTACATGTTATATCATTGAAATGACTTTTTTCACATTTTTCGTGAATCATATTGGAGGCCTAAGCAAGGCGAATATGTTGCAATGAGTAGTTTCTAGACTAAGGGCAAGAACAAAACACATCAACAATTCAATTTGTGTTTAAAAAGTTAGTTCATAAAACTTCCGGAATTTTTTTCACCTCAGAAAGGAGCACAAAAGGGGAAATAATAGCTATCTGTCATAGTAAGGTCTAACTTAGAGATAATAATTCGCCTATCCAAAGAAAAGTTATTCGCTGGAATCCAAATTAAAAGTTTTGAAGTATAATCGTAATGAAAATCTGCAGTAGCTTAACTTTTCCTGTTTTTTTTTTGTTTTACTTCTACCCTTTATGAATTGTGTGGACATTTTCTAGAAAACAATTCAAAAAAATAACTCAAGACTATAAAAGACTAATTAAAAATTTTATTCGCCAAACGCAGAAGTAAGATGTAAACTGTCAGCTCCAGCTATGTAAACAGCTCCAGGAGAGAACTTTTACTAGATGGACATCCTTTATGTCTCAGGACCCTATTATTAATTATTAACAAGGATGACTCATAAAAATTCGCCGTTTTAGTCAATAAAAACTAAATTGCAAAAGAGAGAAACTGACGGATGGTGAAAGCATTGTGACGTTTGTCATTGCGAAGTATTTAACAACGTAAACCAGTCTAAGAAGAAGGATTGAGGACTTTCCTTCTGATCTGTGTCTAGAAATGAAGCGCTGTCACTTCCCAGTACTTTCGCTTCTTTTTCTTTTTCTCATGTTTGGTGGCTTGACATTCGTAGACCATGGTAAGTATGTTTCGTATCTCTGTATCTATAGTGGAGGACAGCTTAATTGTGCTGATTTATATTCACAAACTTTCCATTACTTCGGTTCAGATTCGTTTACTATTATAGTTTCAGTTCGGTCATTTGACTTTGCATTTGGTCTATACGAGCTGTTAGGTGAGGGAAATTGTCGACTTATTCTCGATTGAATCGCAAACTGAAATCATAAGAATGTGGAAAAGAAAACGTTTTTTAAAGCACGTTTCTGAGTGAACAACGGTGAACTTAGCTTGGTTTAGTTTGTACACACCATATTTGAAGGGGTCCGTTTTAAAACTGTTATGTTGTATTTCATCAGATATTTAAGACGTTTCAAGACAAATTGTAATCATCTTCTGATGATATTTCTTACGCGATTAATCGCGAATGAAAAACATTTAGACTCAAAGAACAAACTTGATAAACGACGATGAAATGTTACGGTTTTATTCGAGACTTTTCGCCAACTTCAGCAATTTTCCTTGGAACAAACCTAACCATACGTTACTAAGAAAAGAACCTTCTTGGACGAATGATAACAATATTGGTGAACCAGAACCTATTCAAAGTTTTTGATAACAAAATGGAATACGACTGGACAAGTCTTCTTTTGATTTCGATAGATGTCTGTTTGGACAGACTCATGTCTTAAATAACTAATACCACTGCGGTATTTCAATGAGCAATAATTGATCAGAGTGACCTGCATTTTAATTTCAAGAATTTTGAAGTATTGATCAAACACTTTTAAGCGCGGAAACTATTTTAAACCGTAAACTAGGGCTATGAATTAAATTCACCTTTCCAAGAACCTCAGCTCGACAAATTTTGATTTTGGCGTAAAAGAGAACACCTTTTTCAGGTTGTGAAACAAAGCACTTAGGAAAATTTATCACGAAATTCGTAGCCAAATTATACTTATTAGAAATTGGTCATAAGGAAAATTGTAGGAAAATTGTTGTCAACAACGTTTCAGGCGAGTTTCTCTTCGTTTCAAAGGAGTTTGTTTTTACAAAGCAACAATTACATCAGTTATAACCTATGGGTAAAATAAAAACTGCAGAGATGTAGAAGAAAAAAATGGATCTTTTTCTGAATAATCATCAGGCTCTGCAGATTATGTGGGTTGTCTCTAATGTAGAGCTTGCATAAACTTGTGTTTATAAAGGATTTACCCAATAAAATAAAAGCAAAACTTGCGACATGAGGAACTTCTAGAGAACAAGAGAAAAATCGAATCATATAAATCTTCACCACAAGGTGAAAAGAAATTGTCTAGGGAAGGTGATTTTTACATCTGATAAAGCTTTTCATAAGCAGCTGATTTCGTTTAAACTGAACGTTGCTAAAATTTGAGAGGCACAGCCTATTGTCATCGGTTTTAACAACATCAATTTCATAATACTTAAATGGAACTGTTTCAATTATTCATCAGTACAAAAAAAAAATGATGAGCGTTCCAAATTATTTGTCACAGAGAGTGTGATATTTTCTTTGGAGTCAAAATTCTTTAAATATACAAAGTTAATATCTAGAGAAAATTACATAGAATACTGAAAAGAAAACGATTCTGTTATTCATATTGTTTAATTAAGTGTATAGAAAATCCCTACGCATGTTTTAATTCCTAAACAAAGAGTGAAAGAAATTCTTTCTTTCAAGCTGTGTTTATTTCTAATCAAGTAAGACTTTGTGAAACATTGTTATACCACTGCGAGCTTCTCTTGAACTGCACAGCAGTAACTTTACACGTAGAAAACTGATCACAAAAGGAGACCAAAAGGGTACAACAGCCACGAAAAATGCTGCAGCTAATGAGTTTATTGAGGAAAATCAAACGAGGGAATAAAAAAAGGATCAGCAATAGAGGCCGGTTGTTTCATTATTAAGCTTCATTTAAGTAACTATAAGCAGTGACTGTGAGTAGAAGAAAATACCGTTTTAGAAAATTGAATAATTCACATCTTCAATAAGAAATCGCTGAAAATAACATCCATTCTGAGAGGTTTCCATCTTGTAACACAGAGTCGTATTCAACCTTCTACATTTTGGTTAAGTCTAGTGAAGTAAGGTTTCCATGGTAACAATACGGGATGTCTAGAGTAGCACGAAAGGTTATTTGTCCCAAAATATAACGGTGGTTTTTAAAGGATGAAAATTCAAAACATCGTCATTTGACGGGTCATTGTGCGTAGCAGTTTCTTTCATTTTGAAAATAATTCCCAAACTTTTAATATCTTATTACTACTTAACGATACTCAACTAGGTCTTTTGAAAGCCGTGTTCCAAACAACAACAGATTATTTTACTTAGTATTTTCTGAGATGACTGTAATCTTTTCAATGCTGACACTCTTCCGACCCCGAAATCGCCCATGATGACGAAAGGAGGTTAGCTCACACGGAAGCTAGAAAGAGAACTTCGTACACACACATGTAAATGCTCTAACAGCAGTTTCGCCATCTGATTGAAACTTTTTGCTTTCTTTGCGTTCAGAATTGCCACACCGTCAAACGATGTAGCTCTCCTCTGTATGTGAAGATGTTTTTTTTTTAGCAGATAGAACGAGGCTATAAAGAATGCGATTACTCTCCATGTTTGTACCCAATGCCCGGAAGAGAAAATCAAGAGAGCACAATTGTTAGTTGTGTTGGTAGTGGCCGCACATGTAAACAATACGGTTTATTTCACAAAAATCACATTCTGTTGTCCACTCATGAGGAGCTTTAAGTTTTCCTATTTTTTTTTCTTTTTTTGAAATGAGTATCAAAATTTATTGTGATAAAAAGATACGATGAAACTAATTTCGGTTGTCTTTCGAAATGATTTTGTTCCCTTTAGAATTCCATTCTCTCGATACCTAAAGGACATTTCGTTGTTTTATCGAAACTTGTTCCTCACAGTAGATTTGAAGCGATAAAAGGTTTAAATTCCTTGAAGAAAGAGCCATCTCAGTTGAAATTAAGATTTAGGTGCATACAATGAAAGTTCACGCGACAAAAAACGTGTATCGACAGTTGGACCGTTTTTACAGTTTTATATATTTGCTTCTGATGCTTGTCGATAATCTCTTTTTAAACGACAGTTTGAGGAGTGATTGGACTTTCGATCGAAATATTGGAAATTTCTACCTATCTTTTTTGTATAAATCAGCTGAGTGAAAATGTACGATTTGATCGCTGAATACATAGTCACACTCATTAAAGTAACGGTATAGAAATTTTACCTTTTTTCAGCGTTAAAGCATTCCAACAAAGAGAGTACAACAGTAAACTATGCCGAAATTATAGCCTAAACTTTATGATCGTTAGATCGCAAATGCCTACTTAAAACGGCTCGCGTGAGGCATATCACACCTGTCTTTGGAGATTCACGTCTCTTTATAATAGCTTTATAAATTCAACGTTCACGATGAATTACTTTCGTTTATAATACCCGCTTCATATGCATTATAAGATAACATTTTCAAAGAAATCCCCTAATATTAATTAAAACAATCTACCCGTCATCTTCACACTCTACACCATACATCAGACAGCATGGCAGAATGAAGGTACCAAAAGACAGGATGCGAGATATGTTGCAAAACTACTCTGCTGAATTACCAAATTGCAAAACCGAGCACCGCGTAACTTCCATGCAAGACGCTTCTCGCCTTGAGTAACTGAAGACTCAATGTAATATAACACTTTGACAATTGACGTTGATGAATAAGGGAGCTATTTCCGTATACGTAAATGAACTTTAGGCAGTGCATTAAGTAATTGTTAGGGTAGACGTCAGGCGCCTTTCAACGCTACCGTTTTGTTTTGTATTTTAAACGACGTTTGTTCTTTAGTTGGTTATTTTATGAACTAGTTCCTTGAGATAAAGCTTCAAAGGAATTGCCAAAGTGATGAAATAATAAAATTCTTACAATGGATACTAGTAACTAGACAAAGTGAGAAATTTGAGATACAAAGAAATTTCGTTGGGTTTGTTGGCAATACTCTTGTAAGCATTTTGCAATTCTTTGAACTTCAAGGCAAGATGAAGCCAATAAGAATAAGCAGGCAATAAAATAAAGCTGTCAAATTCGATTAAAACGCCCTCGATTGATTGATTGAAAGTTCGAAAAATTGTGTCAACTCTACCAAAAACAAAAACTATCTTTATCGTTGTGTGAAAGAGACATTGTTATCGTGTCCAAGAAAGAAGAAGAAAGGAAAAAAACGGACGGAAATTAAAATTAGAGTGTCTTTGAGAGGGATGATGAGCCAAAACAAGAAATCTTAAACAAATACAAATGAATTCTGTAGGGGATCTGAAGAGGAATGGCTTACTAATATTCATCTCTTATTTTTTGTCTATTTCTATCGAAATAATCGATGAAAATGACCCTCTGCTCTGCTTGGCAGAAACTTCACACCACGGGACATAGAACACTTCGATTGTTTCCGGTAGAACATCGATATCATTTCTAACTATTTTCATTGTTATTTTTAGAATCAGTCAGTCATTAAAAACATTTTTAAAAAATGTTTAAAAAAGAGCCTAAGTTTGTTAACCTTTCGCGTGAGATATTCCCTGGCAATCTTCACATTTACGAAAACATGATACATCTCTGAAACACATCACAAATATTTCAAAGCAACATTTGCCTAAAATGACGGATAAATTCTGCGAAATATGCCAAGGTGGCCTCTTAATAATTAATAACAGGAACTTCCCGATTCTATATTGTTAGTGAATTTCATTGAACAAACATCTTAGTTGCGAAAACCTTCGAACAAACCTTAATTTGGCGGAGTTATCTGCGAAATAAGTTTTAATTTTGTAATGAGCAAGGACATTACTCATAAGAAAAAATGGGAAAGAAAAAGCATACTAATCTATTCTTAATTTTGTTATTTTTTTGGCGTCAAGTTTTGTTAGAAACTGCAACTCGATGCACGTGACCAAATAAGCGAGGATTACAGTTTGTTCGAGGCTGAGTGCACGTGTCTTTTATCTTTGAACTGTCGGTTTTACATGGAAGATAAAGCTTTGCTCTTGGACACCACTGAGAAGACAATTATAGGGGTGACAAGAAGACTGTGTTAGAGAACTCCGGAATACACGAAATGCAGAATTGAACAGACTAAACACTTAAAATATTTAGACCGTTTGACGTCAAGGAAAGTATTAACGAACTGATCGAGTCGTAATTTCCGTTTCACCTGTTAAATAATTACGCGCTCCCTTCAAACGGTTCTTGAACTAACTTTGTGAACCATCAATTTTGGTAGTTTCCAAATTCACATTACCGCATTGTTAACTCCGCTCATAGCCAAGGCCAAGTATGCAGCTATATAGGAACTATTTTTATGTGGTAACATGTTTTATTGTGGTAACATGTTCTGTGGCAGATGCTTCAAATGGTATGTTAAATATGCAAGAATTTTTTAACAAGTGCTTACGAGTTAAGATATTTTTTTCGGAATTGTAGTTTGTTATTTTAATATTTTTTTTCTCTCTTCAATTTCAACAAACAAAAGTTCTCGATGTGAGTGGAAAGACTTTCAGCCGCGGTACCGATAGAGGACTGGCCTATGCCAACTTCAAGGCTCACAAGTTTTCGTACCTGAACATCACCAGCATTGCTTCAGATTATGTTATGGAAGCCATTGAGTGTGGACTGGCTTGTGTCAACATACCCTCATGCTTCTCCTTCAACCTGGCTACTCTTCAAGATGTCATTGGCAAAATGCTTTGTGAATTACTTCCTTCGGACATGTACAACAACTCAGACAGGTTTGTTGCCAGTCAGAGTCACCACCACTTTAGTATCATGGTAAGTTCGAAATAGCAATATTCTAAACAAAAATTTTAGAAAGTAAGATTGCCTTTAGGTAAAATAAATTTTCTATGCACAGCCTTTTAAGATGCTTCTACAATCAACGAGAGGGACTTTTCCTGTCAATATTAGAGTTTTGACTTGGACGATCAATTTTGGACACTGTAACATTTGGAACTTTTCTGTCCATGTGCCTCAAATACTTTTTAGATCGTGTTCAAATGGTGTAAATTAGGTGATGCAAGAACTCTATTATCAAGAAAATCTTTCCGATTTTTGAGGAGGCCCTTAGTTGAGAAGAAACAAAGAGTAAAAGCGGGGACAATTCGTTTTTGGTTATGTTGAGAGCAATGTTAGAAATATAGTATCACTCGATAGGAATTGTTCTCCTCCCAGAAACTTTTTATTAATTGTTTTTCTTCTTTTCTGTGCCGTGGCCGCTAATCTGTATAAATGGAAAAAACAAACAAACAAACAAATGTGTGTGATTCGAATTTTTTTGGTCACTTTTGTTAATCCCCTTTCACTCCCATTCTATGCATGTGTGGCTTTCACTGCGCTGTAGCTTTGTCCTTTACCCGTTTAGTCTCCATGCATCAGTTGGCCGTGTCAGAACAATGGGACATGCGCTGCACAGTACGAGAAGAACAGCTATGTGTGTGTTTGCGGGAAAGGATACACCGGGAAACATTGCGAAATGGGTAAGAAATCGTAGACTTTATCAGCTAAGACCGGAATTTCATGTGCACAGTGTTGGCATTCAATATTTAGTTATGTAACTTCAAAACGTTACTAGTATAGCAGAGAAGACGATTGGAACGCACAGGAGAAATCACGGTTTAATTGAATGAGGTACGTAATCAAAATTACAAGCGAAAATAAAGAGATTGGTGTGAAATCACAGAAAAAAAGGGCGAAGTAGAGGTTGAAGATTGTGAAGTTATGATTGATGGTTGTAGCTGAGTTTGTGTTGCTGAATTTATGTGGCTGAATTTGTGTGGTTTGAACCAAAAGAAAATACAGCAGAAACCAAACTAAGAAAATGTCGCTGAGAAATGTAACACTAACCTAATTAACAACGAAGCAATCATAAAGTGAACTGAAAGCAAGAAATAAATCTATGTGGTACCAAAAAGGGAAATATCTTAAAGGTAAAATAAGGAAAGACTTACTTCGGTTTAGCTCCTAATGATTGTAGGTAACTCGCCGATAGCAGATGATTTGTGAATAGCAGACAAAATTTGGCAGTATCAACAGCAACTTATAGCGAGGAAATATGAAATGCAATATATATATATGTGCTTAAGTGAAACTGATTGAAATAAGAAACTTATCAAGTGATCATCATTAACCAACGAAGAAATAATAGACCAGAACAAACATAACAGAAAGGTACACGAGCGACCTGTTCCGAAACTAACAAGTACATCGCCCTCAACAATTCACAGAGTAACACTTAGTATTCATGGCAAGGTTATTTGGAAAGATATAATTCAAGCTGTTACGAATCGTCTTAATTTATCAATTCATATTGCTGAATCAAATCCAACTTTCTCTCCCGTTACTGTTGTTGAGCCAAAGAATGCAGATGGGCTAAATATTGACGATGGGCACTTGGATGAAATTCATTGTGTTTCCACAGAAGAAAGTAGAACTTTGGAGTTAACAAAAACAGCAAATGTGCTTAAAATGCAGATGAAAACAATCCAGTTAATAACAGTAAGAAACCTAAAGCTTACAAAGAATTCTACACGAGGGGATGCATGAAAAAGAGGAGAGCTGATGAGATGTTTAAAAAAAGTGAGAATGGTAAAATGCTACAAAGCAGCTGCATTAATGGCGAAACAACTGGGGACAAAAAAACCAGGCTGCCAGAAAAAGAAAACTGATTCCAGAACATTTCAGAGAAGCTGAGCAACGCTCCTTAAGAAAACAAATAGCAATAAACCCAGAACGCATAAGGGAAATTAACAAACAGACCATAACAAAACCAAAAGCAAACAACCCAGAGTGCATAAGGAAAACAGTATATGACTCTGTGCACGCCTAGTCATGCATTTAAAGGCACTGCATGCTGGCCACCTTAGACCTTTAAGGATGGGGGAGACAAATCATATCTTCTTTAATTGTCGCTGACGCGACACGCAAAATTCTGAAAGACGTGAATCGTTTTAGACTCAGTACTCTTGCTCCAGTCGTTAGAACAGCAAAATCGCTTGCCCAAGATCAGGGAGTTGATTATTATTGTAAGATTTTGTCTGTTAAAGGCATTATTGATTCGATTCATCTGTCCTAAGCGCGGTATGCAGTTGGATGCTGTCGAAGCGACGTGGTTATTATAGGCCGAACTTCTAAGTCCTTCACTGATGCAAGAGTGTAACATTCTTCCGAGTAACATTTGGCGAAAGTTTGTCACTTTGGAGTTCATACTACCATATACATACATACCATACTTTGGAGTTTATACTAGCTAAGTTTTATCGAGGATTACAAGGGGTTGATTTCTGAAAGCCAACTTACTAATTTTTCATAAATCCTCACTAAGTTAAACAGTTGTATTTGGCTGATCTTTAAAAAGAAAAATTTGGATTCAAACAAACTGTGGACGTGTAATGATAGATTATTGCTCCAAACACGACACAAAGTTATCTTTGGTGCATCTCTACACATCTCTTCATTATTCAGCTTCTTCTTTCGGGAGATATCGCTGACCGACTGTTTTAAACTGAGTTGTGCTTGAAGTTTTCCAATTAGACTCTTCAGCTGCTGTTTGTCTCTCGAGATTTCAAATTGAAAATTTACTCTGAGGAAGGTAAGAAAACAACTTTATGTGGTCTTTGAGGAAGATAGAGCTGTAGGTCGGTCATTTACGTCACTTATCGACGGCAAATTACACGAGAAATATATATCATATGCAGTGACAAATCTCAGATTCAATCTTAAAAATTGCCGAGTGCCCAAAAATAGGAAGAGGCAAAACCGAAAGCGCTCGTTTTTCTTATTTGTGAGTAAGGAAGTAAGTAAGAACTTTATAGAAGTGTTAATAACTCTAGCGTAAGAAATACACTAATGGGGGACACCTAACTGCAATTACCTAACCAATTGTAAATATTATGCTAAAAAAAGAAAATCTTAGCAATTGAGTCATAGGTTGTCAATTATTACATAAAAAACAGTCTCTACAGGTTCTGTCGAGCAGACTTGTGAATTTGAACAGTTTGATACGCATTTTGAAGATGCCCGAAGATTCAGACGATCGAATATATGCATCTAATTTGGACAAAATAACAGGGCCTAAGTAGGCAAGGATGTGTTTCCCATAAGGAACAGTCCGAAATCTAGGAATGACGAAGTCATGATTTCGAAGAAAATAAAGAGAGTTGGCAACGACGAATAAGTCCGCAACATCGCCCAGAATTCAGTGACATATTTGGAACTTACATTGAAACGCTGGCGCTAAATTTAAAAACTAATTAGAAATGATTGTCAAACAATAAAGGAAAAGGGCTGAAAATGTCGAGGAAGGCTTACGTTCTATTCGTTTACCGATAAACTACTTTTCAAGTCCTACTTTTACCATATGGCTTTTAAAGAAGAAAGTTCAATTGAACAATGTATCATTCTCACTTTGCTCTTGCGCTTTCAGGAGAGGTCGCAAATTTGCTTTGAAAACTGACTATGTTAGCATCTTGATTGTATGAGAAGTCGATCTCAGCGCACTTTCAGGCGTAATTTATCTTCACCCAATTGCTAGATTTCTCTTTTACCATACGGTTATTTTTATTTGAAATTCTAGAAAGCGCCATAGAAATTTTTAAGGGATTTCAAACTCTGGAACTGAGTAGTCGCAAAATGCGACAAAAAGATACGTTTCCTAATAGTAAACAGGGCGAACAAAGTGTTTAGGTATAATTAGGCGATGACTTGGAAACGCTAATCGGTATGCGTTTTCTTGCCTCTTTAAGTCGTTAGTAACACCTATACTCGAATATGCTGCCTCCGTCTGGAGCCCCCAACAAAAAAAGAATATCGAATCCTTGGAAAAAGTCCAAAGAAGGGCAAGGTTGGTGTTAAAGGAAAGGGGCCGAGAAATGAGCTATGAAGACTGCTGCAGCTTTTTTAATTGGCAAACTTTGGAGAAACGTAAAGAGTTTTTATCCAGATCTATTTATTCTACTTTTAAAGCACTGCACCAGCCAGCTCCAATCTATATTCAAGACCTTATCACTCGCTACTCACCTTCTAGATCGCTTCGATCATCCTCCACGCTCAATCTGAATCTTATTAGTTCTAACCTTAAGACTTATGGCCATAGAGCATTCTCAAAATTACCCAACAACATACGCTCATGCGAGAAAGGTAGGTAAAGCCTACACGTGAGCTATGTGGCTCGTCAGGTCGGCACTTAGCTCCGGTTGCCGAAGCATGAAGCGACTAGGAGTATTTTAGTCTCTAAAACCAATTACTCGTATCTTTAATTCACACATCACTTTAATTACGTTACTTACGCAGCAACTATCCTTTTAATCGTCGTTGGAGCAAACTACGGACGCGTAGAAGTTTATTACAACGGGACGTGGGGCACAGTGTGTGATGATGCTTGGGATGTCAAGGACGCCAATGTGGTTTGTCGACAGCTTGGCTTTTCTAATGCATCACAGGCTCCTCCTCGTGCTTTGTACGGTCAGGGGTCTGGACCAATCTGGATGGATGATGTCAACTGCACAGGAGGAGAGGCAATGTTGTCTGATTGTCAGTTCCAAGGCTGGGGAAGCCATAACTGTAACCATGGTGAGGATGCAGGTGTGGTTTGTAACAAATAGCTCGCTCGCAAATATTCTCGTGATATTGCAATCCACGACCTTACTGCAAAATGCTCACATTGACATTACAGCGACTTAGCGGCTTTAACTCTCTTGGCGGAACACGATCACACGAAAATGTAGTATCAGGTATTACCGTCAGAAAGGCGAATTAAGAAAGCACTTAGTTTATTTTAACTTGTGAATTCATCACGTAAAAATATAACTTGATTAAAATCAATCGGTATAAGAAATGTGGTATGACGGAATGAATAAAAAATAAATGAATAAAAAGAAAACAAAAACAGAAGTTGGGCCCCAATTATAATGTAGCCCCCAACTCCACATAACATACACTAAAATTATGTAAAAGTACATAGCAGCATGATTGGTAAATAGCAAGAGTTTACTATCTGTTGTAGATCAAAAGTACACTGGAGGACTATAAGTCGTTAGTAGCTAGGCGGGTTTTCAAAGTAATGAATGAATCAATTGCTTTGATACTAGATGGTAACGAGTTTCACTTGAATACGTGTTTCTAAAAACCCTGTGCGCAATCATAACCTCTACCTACTGAAAGATTAACAGCATTTCTGGCCCTTTTTTTTTGGAAAATGCAAGCCTAATATGTAAGATCTACACTTAAAGGGAAGATACTGAAAGAAAACTTAGCGTATAAACGTAGGTTAAGCTTTTACATATTATAGGTATTGTGATGTCGGTCCAGTATATTAAATGCTATTTTTTAGCGTACAATTTTTTAGCGTGATTAGTAACTTCCCAAGAAGACTCATTGCGGGCAACAGTGAGATACTACCTGTAGCGAGACAGATTGTAATAGGCAGCGAAGAAGTGTTGGAATAGATCTCATAATGGTGAGCATGGTTATCAGTCTTTTTGCGTGTATGACGATTAGCCTTTTAAATCTTACTTTGAGTGGAAACTACCTTTTTTACTCATGTTACTGGGCCAACAAGGCTAATTGCATCAATAAAAGCGAATGCCAGTTAGTTCTGCCAACTAATGAAGGCCTCTGAAGAAAGTTATTGGATAAGATTAAAACTAAGCTTCTTCTTATAGTTTTAACTTTGTTGTATGTTGTTCACTTATTTCAGTTCGGTAAAATAGTTGCTGTATGTGTTATCATAAAAACAATTAAATGTGACTGTGGACCATTTCTGTCGTAGTTCCATGTTTGAAATCGCAAATTTTTTTCTTGGCAGACACCTTGATGAAGTGATACTTCAAACTTTAGCCGAAAAGTGGCTACCAATGAAGGCTGAATAAATTATAAGTTACCCTGATGGCGCTTAGTTACTTCGACCAGCTTTCATTACTCGCTGGTTGCCGGTTTGTTTGCTTGATTTGAGAGGCGCCATTTGGGCTTTATTTGTGTTACTACGGAAGCAGACAGAAAGATTCCTCTATTTTTTCTTTCTTTAAAGGCTGATAGTTTCGAAAGAAACTGTTTGGGGCTGCGTCGGTGGGGGTAACAAAACAATTTGGATATATCAACAAAGTTGAAATGGTAAATTTCTTTCTTTGTTTTGTTAAAACGCTGCAGTATTTCTTGAAAATATGCATAGAACTGGAATTTGTCATCTAAAGAGAGTTCACCTCAGTTTCGAAAGAAACTGTTTGGGGCTGCGTCGGTGGGGGTAACGAAATAATTTGTATATATCAACAAAGTTGAAATGAAACAACAACAAACATATGAAACATATGCATGAACTGCGGTTATGAAACGTATATATGCACGATCCTTCGCAGTAAAGCACTATTTGAGCAATAGTGAAAATCAGACCTGAAAAAAGTTTCAGGCCTGTACGGGATTCGAACCACTGACCTCTGCGATACTAGTGCAGCGTTCTACCAATTGAGCTAACAAGCCAACTGGGAGCAGGCCATCAAATTAATTCGACATAAACCCGTAGATGATAAATCAAACAACAACAAACATATGAAACATATGTATGAACTGCGGTTATGAAACGTATATATGCACGATCCTTCGCAGTAAAGCACTATTTGAGCAATAGTGAAAATCAGACCTGAAAAAAAAAAAATTTTCAGGCCTGTACGGGATTTGAACCACTGACCTCTGCGATACTAGTGCAGCGTTCTACCAATTGAGCTAACAAGCCAACTGGGAGCAGGCCATCAAATTAATTCGACATAAACCCGTAGATGATAAACTGGAATTTGTCATCTAAAGAGAGTTCACCTCAGTTTCGAAAGAAACTGTTTGGGGCTGCGTCGGTGGGGGTAACGAAATAATTTGTATATATCAACAAAGTTGAAATGAAACAACAACAAACATATGAAACATATGTATGAACTGCGGTTATGAAACGTATATATGCACGATCCTTCGCATTAAAGCACTATTTGAGCAATAGCGAAAATCAGACCTGAAAAAAATTTCAGGCCAGAGGTCAGTGGTTCGAATCCCGTACAGTAAGTTGTATCATCTTGAGTTATTTTGACACCTTGGCCATAATGGCGGAAAATCCGATGGAGGTCTGAGACTGGTTATGAATAATTTCACGAAAGCGAGGCCACCCGGGCAACACATATGGCGTCTGACGCGAATACAAACTCTCACAATTTCTCGAGCTTTTTCACCGAAAATGACATTCCTGGAGCTTCCTTGGGAGGAAGAAATCCCTCACAATTGAAGACTGAGTACTTAAGAATCTGGTTGAAGTGCAGAGGTGACACAGCGAAAGGTTTAAAGACAAAAGCAGAGCTTGTGAAAAGGTTAGTTTCGAGCGCAAGATGCATACTTCGAGATGTTTTGATTGCTTGAGAAAATTGTCAATTGTGATTCCTTTCAATTAAATTGACCTAATTTCTTATACTTTAGGGTCCTTGAATACATCAAGAGTGGAAAGGATAAAAACATCCTTGATCCTGATCCCAACAATCTTTATTCTAAACGAAAACAACTACGCTCGACAACCAACACAAGTTCACACTCCACCGCTAAACGACATGTTCCCGTCAAGTTCCCAGAATCTCATGATGTGGGGCTACTCACCTCAGAAGATGCCCCTGTTTACTACAGCGGAATGAAACAATCATATAACACGTTCTGGGGGTCTAGATAATTGTAGATTTTCATTAAAACAGTGTTGTTAGGAAACGAAGTGTAGAAGGACACAGCAGAATTGTCGGCGCGAAATCTTTCAATAGAAAAAGGTCTACTTTTTAAACATTCATTCTTCTTTGAAATGTTTTCTATTTCCCTTTGGAGCTCTTCTATTCTCATTTCATACTGTTTCACAAGCGCGACAATACTCTGAGCAGTCTGAATGTACGCGTCTGAGTTTCGACATCTTTTCTCTTTGCCTCATTTTCGACGTCGTTTTCATTAGATTCTACAGTTATAATCTGACTCTCTAGCTGTTCATTGATTTATCATTTACGCTGCTTTCTGTGCACACCATGAATAGAGCCCTGGATGATTGATGAGAAGTTGCTTGACTAATGAGTCTTTGAGGTGGAGGCTTCCTTTTGCACGGCGAAGTACGCCACTGAAATACCGAAGGTACAGCATTGGTTTGAAGGCATATTTTGCCCGCAATAGTTTTCTTCGAGTCTTCCTTTTTAAAATGGTGCGAGCAGACCATGGTCGAGTCCAAGACTTTGAGGTTTTTTCCTTCCTCACGACGGATAGCATGAAGTCATTGCTTTCTCGCGAGTTTTCTTTGGGAAACTTGAAGTAAGATATATTTGAAACATTTTCGTCGCGATATCACCTAGTAGTACATAAAGGAACACAGCAGTGGCATGGCATTGTACATAACTTGAGCCTTAGCTATACTAGTAGTCGATCCTTTAAAAAATAAAGCTTTTTGGATCGATGAATTGCGCCAGAAACTTTTGGACAAGCGCTCACAAGTGCACAAATCCATGCCCGGGTGGCCTCGTCCCCATGCACTAGTTTTAGTCTTCACTCGGCCGCCGCCATTATGGCAAAGACAGCTTCTCTTTAGGTATATCTTTCCTTGTTAGGAATTTGATACAGGAAATGACTAAAGCGCAAAACGATTTACAAAAGACATAAAAAAATTTCATTCTCTAGAATATGGTTATATCATTTGTTATATCTTAAAAATACTGGAGTAACCAAAACTGTCAGAATACTATGCATTCTAAAATTCATTTTCAGTGTATCCTTCGGTAGAAATTTTTTTCCTTTAGCAGCCCCCTTCTGATAATTATTTGACAGATTTTACTCTTTGTTGATCAGAAAACAAACTGTTAAGACTTACCGCTCTAAGTTGTCCAGAGCGGGTCTCACCCAGACGATCACAATACAAGATAATACATCGTTAGATCGTTTTTAAACCTTTCGCAACATTCACTAGTTAACTCAAAACATGCATTTGTTCTTAACTCAGCTAGACCATTATGCAGGTATTACCGGGCCCAAAGTGTGCAGTATTCAAGTGAAAAGCATCCAAACGTAAAGCCATCGTCAGGAAGCCTTGATTCAGCTACTAAGAAAAGGAAAACTCTGATTTAAAGGTAGTGTTGAGATTGAAAATATAGCGTTGATTTTTTCTTTGTTATTGCATTTTTTCAAGTTCGTTTGTTGCCATCAAAATATTTATCCTCTGTGAAATTCGTTTATGCAGAAAGAGTGGCACTCTTCAATTCTATCACTTTATTACGATGTTAAATTCATAACTGAAAAAAAAAGAAGCATGTGGGAACATTGCAACTGTAGCGATGTCTCAGCGAAATTTGACGAAGGTTGCTAACACTCATTCATTCGTTCATTCATTTATTCGCACTATTTCAAGAGGTCACCGTAGAATATATAAGAAACAGTAAATTACACGAATAATCTAAAGTAAAATGTGCACAGTGACCAAAGGAGCGTAAGCTTTCGAGTTGGCCATTGTCCCGTTTAATTAACTGGTGTATCTTAACATTTACACAAGACTTACTTTACTTTAATTCTATATTTACACTAACCAAGGTATTTATACACTATTAATATTGTAAACAAAGAGAAAAGAGAAATAACTAAACAAGTAAATAAATAAATAAAAATTAAATTAAGTTAAAAGAAGGAAAAAGATAAAAAAAAATGAGAAATAAAAAGAAAGAATGAGGCGATTAATGCTAATTATGTAGGGTAAATAAAGTAAGGTATGATTTGTTATTTCCTACAGTTTAGGAGCAAGAGAAATAAGTTATTTATTTCATCGCTTTCACCATACTTACAATACTAAAAGGACTAAAATATACATATGAACAAGACACAGAAGAGAACGGAGGACAAGGGTGTGGGACACACAACAGAGCGAGGCTCCAAATTAAGTGTGCCCTTACGAGAAATACAGAAATACTATGTAAACAATAGACAGTGTAAAAAGTATATAAAAAGTATATAAAATGACAAAAGAAAAAAAGAAAACGATAGGAATAAATCCCTCATGAGGCCGATAGAAAGTCCTAATAGCAGCAGTTACCAACTAATAGAAGATCACGTGACCTACTGCATTTGCAGGAGATCGACTTCCAGGTGTTGAAGTTAGTGACGTCATAGTTTGTACGAAAAGCAGCCGAATAGCGTTGGAGTACGTGAGATTTAAACTGATTGAGAGAACTAATAATACGAGTGGATACAGGTAAGGTATTCCAGAGTTTAGCGACGCGATTAAAGTAACTAAATTGAAAAAGCTTTGCACGGCACTTAGGAATTAGTATGTCTTGATCAGAGCTATGATGAGTAAGACGGGTGCCTTTGGGCCTGACATAATCAGCTATGGGTAAGGTGTAGTGGCGAGCGCGACACTTGAAATAGAAAATTAAGTCTTATACTTCGTGCCAGTATGTTAACGGTAGCAGGTTGAGGCGAGAAAGGCGCTCATGATAAGAAATATCCTCTTGCCAGTGCGTGTTTAAGATGAATTTTGTTGCCCTGCGTTGAAGACTTTCTATTTTTTTATGCCACCGATCGAACTGGGAGCCCATATATCGCTAGCATAGCCAATATGTGATCTTACAAACGTGAGATATAGTAATTTCCTATGATCTGTAGTGAATGACGAAAGACTGTTGCGTCGCAAGAATGCAAGCATCCTATTGGCCTTAGCTAATATAGTGTTGATGTGAGTGTCCCATGTGAGGTCCGAAGAGATAGACACTCCGAGGTCTTTTACTTGAGTAACGTGATTAAGTGAGATGTTGTTCAACTTGTAATCGTAGCGAAGTGGGTAGCGCTTACGTGTGACGGTTAGTACCTCACATTTAGGTGTTAAACTTTAGGTGCCAATTATCACTCCAGCCCTGCAGACTGTCCAGGTCTTTTTGGCGTGACTCAGTCCTGTAGACTATCAATGACACTGGAACATTTTGAGTCATGGGCGAAGAGTGCGATATGATTCTGTATCACCGGCGGGAGGTTGTTCACATAAACTAAGAAAAGCAGAGGGCCAAGGATACTGCCTTGAGAGACTCCTGATGGAACTGGGGAACGACTAGAAGTGAAACCGTGGACTAAGCACTGCTGACCACGTCCATCTAGATAACTCTCAAACCACTGCAGAAGTTTCCCGCTGACACCGTATTGGGAGAGTTTCAGAAGCAACCCTTGGTGGGAAACACTGTCGAAAGCCTTTGCGAGATCCAGATACACTATGTCCGACTGCAGGCCCTTATCAAGAGACTGGCCAATCTCGTGATAGAACGTTAGAAGCTGGGTGACTGTAGATCGACCCTGAAGAAAATCGTACTGTGCATTGTCAAACAAAGGACAAAGAAAATCATTAAAGTGCTTGAGTATACATCGTTCTAATATTTTGGACACAACGCATAGTACAGAGATAGGTCTGTAGTTAGTGACGTCCTCCTTTTTCCCCTTTCTAATAAACAGGAACGACAAGTGCGTTTTTCCATTCAATGGATAGTTTACCCTCGCAAGAGATAAATTAAAAAGGGCGCAGAGATTATTTACTCTACTTGCTTGTTTTAATTGTGTCTTTATCTTTGCAGTCAAAGAAACAGTGACCATAAAAGAAGATCTAGAGTGGCTATTGCAAGAGATCACTGAAGGCTGGAAACCACTTGGACGTCGTCTTGGCATCAAAGAAGCAACGCTTACGGCGATTCACATGGAGAATGAGGAATACACTGAAAAGCATACAGAATGTTATTGCACTGGAAACAGAAAGAAGGTTTAGCTGCAACATTTGGGGTCATGTATAATGCTTCGTGCCATAAATCTGTAAAACGAAAAGATAGCCGGAAGAACTTCCCAGCCAAATGGATGAGGTTACTGAGAAGCTTTTTTCGGTCTTTTAGAACTACGCTATTAATTAAGAAATTCTAAGCGTGCTGTGTGCACCCATCGAGTTATGGCTTCACGCGGGAGGCTGCTAAACACTGAATAAGCGTAAGACGTGGAAGGGCATCTTGAGTGGTTAGCAAACCTCCCACGTGTCGACAAATGCATCCATAACTCGATGGTTGCACGCTGCACGCTAACCATTTCTTAGATAACAGTCAAAACCACGAGTAACCTCAGAACGCGCGTTTTGTAAACCTATCTATTATGTCATTTAGTATGTAAGCTAAAACAGAGGATAATGTCAAAGGCGCACTCCGACTGGCTATTCGAACTCTGAAGTCACTTTGCTATTCACCTTTGCGCATCTCACGCCCGAAAATATTGCAAACGTTTCTCATTCATTCATCTTTATTTATTTGAGCAGGTTGAGTTAATGGCAGCAGTTTGCTGGTGTGGACCTACTATCTTCTCTACCCATCCCACCCCAGGGGAGGACATCCACCACACAGTAATCTCGTGCGTGGGAAATTAACGACTCCCACCTCTAATCCTGTAAGAGGCGGGGCTTACGGTTTCTTCGTCTGTATCTGAGAACACTAGAACCTCTATCCGTTTCTTGATATTATGGAAAGGTAGCAAATTCTCCTCAGTTACTTTAAGACCATGAGTAGTGATCCGGCTGGGTCTTCCGCACAACACAATCCGGCGCTTTAACCAATTGAGCTAACGGTGGGGGGGGGGGAGGAGGGGACGGCGGGAATAAATGAGTAGAAATCATATTTTTGTGCCATGTTATCTCACTGTTTTAGTATATACTAACAAAAATATTGACATAAACCTGCAGGGCAGGCGCAATTTGGGCGAGCGAGCGCTCAGTAATTTTTAGGGAAAAATGGCCGCCATCTTCTATTTTAACAGCAGCGGAGGGCTGGAGAGAGAAAGGAATTTATACCAAGGGGGTGAGTGATTGTCAAGGGTAAGGAGAGGGGCTGAGGCAGGGAAGTGAATATTACCCTTCACCCGCCCTCTACCCCCACTGTCCACTCTAACTCCAAATCAGAAAACGTGTTTGGATAAACGATCACGAACTTATAACCTTAACTCGTCCTGGTAAGACGCCTGCACTGACGGTTGCTATTCACCTTAGTGTCACAGCTGGCTAGCGGTGCATGATTACCTCGACTCTTCACGACTTAGTAAATATCCACTCCTAACACCGCCACTTCGGCGGAGCTTACTACAGGGACTTTTTTCGAGTACTGCACTCAAAAATGAAACACATTCTTAAGTTATATTTCGACTCAATATCTCACCGTTCAGCGAAAGAGTAAAACATTTTTGAAGTTTTATGTTTGTTCCTCAAAATCGTTTCACACTTTGGCCGCGGTATTAAGCGTCCCCGCGCTCCTCTAAAAAATTTTTCGAAACCTTGACTTCTAGTCGAGGTAGGGGTCAATAATAGTAAAAACTTGAATGAACTATATAGACTTAGCCAACCCTTTAAAGCGGAGCTCCATTTTATTTAATTTCAAGCCCCTTCACTCATTAAAACTCCTCTACACCGGCGGTCGAAGAAGTTATATCCAAGACAACTTAGGGATCAGTCCAGCAGGGGGGAATGATGAGATCTGGAACAAAGGGACGATGTTCTCATAACTTGCAAAGTCGGTCAGCGGTATTTCCAAGCTGCTGAGGACTTTCGTTGATGTTCATAATGTTTTGAGCGGATTTTTGATAATTGGAAATGTCTTTTTCTTTAGATGTATTGTATGATGTCAGTATCGGTTGAGACGATATTTTAGCGAGAATGACTGTCAATTTCGGTTCGGAGAAACGAGCAAAATTGAAAGAAACGACAGTAAAACAATTCGAGCTAAGATGTCATCGGTTGATGGAACGGTATTTATGTGAGAACAGTTTGATAACCGATGTTGACCGTTATTCGTATTCAGTTGGAATAAAAGTACTCATCGGTAGTTAAAAAGAAAAGGAAAAGTACAGTGTACTACTGCCATTGTTCCAGTCTTTCGAGCTTTAGACTAAGGTAACCTCTTTTCAAACATTGAAAGTGTCAAAACTCCTGTGCGGGGCAGGCCTGGGGTTTCTGCACCATGTTGGGCTGCCAAGCTCACGGTTGGTAAATATAAGACGGTCAGCATTCTTCGAATTCCTTCGGTCGCTGAGTCTGGCACTGATCATAGTGAGGAAGTTGTGTTCATGATTGCAGCATCGATTTTCTTAGAAAAGTCGAAGGGGTGAAGCACAAGCATCTCATCCATCAAAAACTCTCTCCATTTTAGAGAGATGATCAGTGTAGTATGGTAACCCTGTGGATTATGTATACGTATCACGTGACTAGCACGTTGAGATAGATCCGCCATCTTGATTAAAACTGTTGACATTGATATTTGTCTCGTCCTGCTTCTTAATATTACATGGTGGCAGCGGTGTTAGCCCTACATAATGCCTGATACAGAAGATTCTGATCCTGGACCAATTCAACTTCAAGCTCAAACGGCGAATAATCTCCCTCCGGAAAAATTCAGCGGAGCAAATTCACCACAACAAGCTGAACTTTGGTCGAAATGGTTTCATCGTTTCGAAAGATATCGGATTGCATCTGGCCTCAAACATAAACCAGACATCGAGCAAGTCGGAACTCTACTCTACGCGATGGGTGAATGCGCCGATAATATTCTTAAAACCCTAAATATCGACGAAGAAAAAGCTTCGTACGAAGAGGTAAAACAGCCCTTAACGAGTACTATGAAATCCGTCGCAACGTGCTGGTTGAGCGCGCCAAATTCAATAAAAGAGTCCAAAAACCGGGAGAACCCATGGATTCGTTTATACAAGACCTATACAGACTCGCGGATGACTGTGAGTATGGTTTACTCAAAAATGAACTTATTCGTGATAGAATAATTGTCGGAGTGTTAGATGATGCACTCTCTGATCGACTTCAATCCAAATTGAAGCTAACATTAGAAGAAGCAGTTCAAATTAGTAGACAGGCAGAAGCCAGACAACAAAGTAGAGAGGTTGTACGGGGAAGTACACTAACTAGCACAAACTCCGTAAACATGGTCAAGCGTGCAGGCCAGAATAATAAGCAAAAACACCCCGGGAAAAAGCAACCCCCTCAGAGTATCAACAAGTGCTCCTGGTGTGGTATCCACCCATACCAAGACCGTAAGCAATGCCCGGCTAGGAATGCCACCTGCTTAAAATGCAAGAAGAGGGGCCATTTTCAAGCAGTTTGTCGAAGCCAAAACAGCGAGCAGTCACAACAAAAGAAAAAAGTACATGAAATTGAAGAGGAAAATCATGACATTCCCTTTCTAGGAGAAATCCAAGGGGAGGGGGGGGGGAAACAGCTGGATCGTTCAAGCGGGGATAAATGAAAACGTCACTCGTTGCAAGCTAGATACTGGAGCATCTGTATCCGTCGTCAGTGACTCATTACCCTGGTTAAAGAATCAGCCTTTGGAGAATGCCCAGCAAACACTCATGGGGCCGGGGGGGACCCGCCTACCTGTTACTGGATCATTCCTAGCCACGATTAAGTACAGACAATGCAAGATCCAAGAACGAGTTTACGTCATTAAAAACCAGTCATCTTCGCTCCTCAGCAGACGAGCCTGTGTCGATCTCGGTCTTGTCCAACGCCTTGACGCAGACGTTGAAGAACTGAGTACGCAAGTACCTAACTTTAGAACGGAATTCCCAAAGTTGTTCACCGGACTCGGGAAGATGACAACGGAATATCGTAATGCTCTTAAACCTGACGCCCAGCCAGTGTGGCTGTACACACCAAGGAGAGTTCCCCACCCATTACTCCCTAAAGTAAAGGAGGAATTAGAGAGGATGATTCAAGAAGGAGTCATCTCCCCAGTTACAGAGCCAACCGAATGGTGCTCCGGGATAGTCCCAGTCCTCAAGCCAAACGGAAAAGTTCGCATCTGCGTAGACCTAGTCCAACTCAACAAAAGCGTTAAGAGAGAGGTCCATCCAATGTATTCCGTAGATGAAAGCCTAGCAAAGCTGAGTAAAAGTAGACTCTTTAGCAAACTCGACGCTAACAGCGGGTTTTGGCAACTCCCTCTCGACAAGGAGTCCCGCCTACTTACAACCTTCATCACGCCATACGGTCGTTACTGTTTTAATCGTCTTCCCTTTGGGATCACCTCAGCCCCGGAAGTCTTCCAGCGCACCATGACTAGTATCCTGGGGGACCTCAAGGGAGTCGTATGCCATATTGATGACACCCTTGTACACGCGGCAACACAAGCGGAGCATGATGAACGACTGAGAACTGTCCTTAAGCGGCTACAGGTAGCCGGAGTGACGCTCAACGAGAAGTGTGAGTTTTCTAAACGTTCTGTAAAACTCCTGGGACATATTATCGACGAACAAGGCATCCGTCCAGACCCGGCCAAAACTGAAGCTATACGCAATTTCCCAGTCCCACAGAAAGTCAACGACCTCCAGCGCTTCATGGGAATGGTCAATCAAATGGCAAAGTTTATACCAAACCTGGCCAATCTCAATGAACCACTACGACAACTCCTACAAAAAGAGAACATGTGGAAATGGGATAAAGCCCAACAGCAGTAATTTGAAGGAATCAAGAATGAACTGACATCTGCAACAAACCCTGCCCTCTACGACCCAAGTCGTCCTACAGTCATCTCAAGCGATGCCTCTAACTTTGGACTTGGGGCTGTTCTTCTACAGCTCCAAGAGGACGGTACCAGGAAGCCGGTGTACTGTGCATCTAGATCCCTCTCAGAAACTGAGAAAAGGTACGCAGTCATTGAGAAAGAAGCCCTGGCTGTGACATGGGCTTGTGACAAGTTTTCCGACTACGTACTCGGAATGAAGTTTACAGTGGAAACGGACCACAAGCCGTTAGTACCCCTTTTCACTTCAACTGATCTCTCCAAAATGCCACCACGCATCTTAAGATTCAGAATGCGTCTCATGAAGTACGAACTCGACGTCGTATATGTACCCAGCAAGGAACAAATTACCGCAGACACGTTGTCACGCGCTCCTATCGAGAAGAATGTAAATGAGAACATAGATCTTGTGGAGGAAGTGGAAAGCTTCACACAACAGATCGTAGCAGGGCTTCCAGCAACGCCTAAGCGGCTGCAAGATATCAGTGAGGCCCAAGACCAGGATGAAGTATGCAGGATGATCAAGAAGTACTGCCTAGAAGGATGGCCAGCTTACATGCCAAGTTCTACCATACTCCGTCCACACTGGGAGAATAAGAAACATTTAACTGTGATAGACAGGATTCTACTATATGATAACCGTATTGTGATTCCAGCAGGAATGAGGCTGGAAATACTTGACCTCTTACATCAAGGACACCTTGGGATAACAAAGACGCAAGCACGAGGCAAGATGTCTGTGTGGTGGCCGGCGATTACTACAGCGATAACAGACATGGTGACGAAATTTTTTACGTGCGCTAAGAACAGACCAGTGCCCAAGGAGCCCCTGATGCCATCGTCATTCCCATCCAGGCCATGGGAAAGACTAGCCGCTGATCTCTTCGATCTAAAGGGAAAGAAACATCTTATTGTAGTCGACTACTACTCAAGGTGGACTGAAGTTAAAGCACTTCCCAGTGAATTGTCCGAGCCAGTAATCAAAGCCCTGAAAGAAATATTTTCAACTCACGGAATTCCAGACTTACTGGTGTCCGATAACGGCCCACAGTTTGCTTGTAAATCCTTCCAACTGTTTGCAAGTATTTACGGGTTCACTCATATTACTAGCTCGCCAACGTACGCAAGAGGAAATGGTGAAGTAGAGAGAGCGGTACGTACTGTCAAGGATATCCTGAAAAAGAACGATGATCCCTATCTCGGTTTTCTAGCATACCGAACAGCACCTCTTCACAATGGCCTGGCGCCATTGGAACTTCTGATGAACCGCCAACTCCGCACCCAGTTACCAACCTTCCCTGACAATCTACAACCAAACCTACGACTGAAAGACCTGGCAAAACTAGATGCAAAAGAGGAACTTTACCGCAGCAACCAGAAAAGCAACCATGACCGCAGATACAAGGCAAAAGACCTACCAGAACTTCAGAGCGGAGAGAAAGTTTGGATTCGCGATCAAGATCGGATGGGAAGAGTCCTAGCGGCATCTTCATCACCACGATCCTACATAGTTGAAACAGACAAGAGAAAACAGCTTCGAAGGAACAGGGCAGCCCTAGTTTCAGCAGATACCTGTACAAAGACACCCGACACCCAACCAGAAGCTAACGTTGAGACAGAAATGCTGAGGAAAAAATCGAAAGTGCCCACCAGCAAAGACCTGACCACAGCTGCGATCAAGCCTACTGACAGCTGCTACAAAGCTGAACCAGACACCCCGAAAGTGCACATGACGCGCTCAAGGAGAGTAGTAAATCCGCCGCAGAGACTTATTCAGGACACTTGAACGTTGAACATTTGAACATTGCTTTTGTTTACGGTAGACCCTTATACTGTTTGAAATGCCGTTTATAATTGTCCGTTTGATTACTGTAAAAGCTTTAAGGGGAGGTGTAGTATGGTATCCCTGTGGATTATGTATACGTATCACGTGACTAGCACGTTGAGATAGATCCGCCATCTTGATTAAAACTTTTGACATTGATATTTGTCTCGTCCTGCTTCTTAATATTGCAATCAGTAGTTTGACGTTTATACCACTGGAAGTGGAGGAGCATGAAGTTGAAAGCCTTGTCTCCCTTTCTACTCTTAACGACCTCGGGCCAAAAGAACTTTCGTAGATAAACTCTTCAAATGGCCCATGAAGGCAAAAAAAATACCACAAATGTGTCGATTAACATTTCCCTTAGCTTTATTGAGATATTCGGACCGAGATGTAAATTAGATATGCAATTTTCAGAGCTCTGTTCACAACCCTCAAAGTTTTTTTTTTATATCTGCCTATGAGTTTGTTCATCTCATGTCAACAATTATGAACCAAGAAAACATGGTGTGGTCTACTTCTGATGGGACAAATACGGTCCACGACCAGTGTACGTCGCTGTTATTGTGAATATTTGCCTCTTGCGCTTAAAAATTCACTGCGCTAGACGACAGTATTTTGATGTGGTTTTTTTGTAGTTTGTAAGCTGTCAACATTTCATCATTCACGCAGAGGCTCGAAGAAAGAAAAGACGAAGAGAAAGGGGCACAGAATAGGGAGAAATTGAGAGCTCGTTAACTATCCTTAAGCAATAATATATATTTCATGGAGTTCGAGTTGCTCTTTTTAAACTCAAGGTTCTTCGCCGCGACGCTATCTAGGTTATAGAAATAGGACTAATTCAGCTTTTTCTATTTGTTAGGATAAAGATTGATAAATATTGATTTCTTGTCACGCTGGGATGTTAATTTAGAAGTGGCTGAATGTCGCCTTTTGCTACAACATGCCCTTGTCATAAACCATGCGTAAGTTTTAATTTCAGAACCTAAGGTCTGAGATAAAAAACGGCCCGAAAATGGCCGAAAGAGTTTTCCGTGCTGCTTCTACACGATGGCTTGAGGAGCAGAAGCTTGTTTTGACGTTTTATAACCAAAACCGAAGCAATGAAAACAGATAGTCCGAAGAAAGATACGAATTGCTCACCGTCTGAGGCTAGTGTCACCTTCTTCTAAAGAGTACAAGACCTAATTGCAGGTTTGCACGTCTCTGATTTTCTCCGCGACGAATTGTTAGCATCTGAAACAATTACCAATAAAATCGCGGACACTCTCGATCGCTGCGATCACAACTATATAGGACCACAAAATGATAACAAGTTCTTGATGCATACTTTTATTCGAGCAGCTCGGATTTTTCAAAAGTTAAGAGACTACTCTCATTTTATGGAACAAAATTTTATGTGATCTTTCACTTGTTGACTGGAGTACCACATTGACTAAACATTCCGCTAATCCGAAGAAAGCCTTCTCCTCGTTTTATAACAAACTAGAGAAACTTGTTAACACACATGCCCCCTTTAAGGCAAAAACAATTCTAAAAGCAATTCTCAAAACCTTGGTTAAGTAGGGGCTTGATTAAATCTATAAAACTAAAAAATGCTTTCCTAGTCTCAGGCGATTTCCGAAAATATAAGTTGTACAGAAACAAATTACCTGGTCTCATACGACATAGTAAAAGGATATACTATTGCAAATTCTTTAATTTTCCTACATAACACGAAGAATACTTGGGCTGGCATTAAACAACTTTTGAATGGACAAAAGAAAACTTCCAAACCCGTAACAGTACTTAAAAGACCTGGTACAGGTGAAATTACTACTCTTGATTCTGAACTTCCAAACGTTTTGAATAACTATTTCTCTTCTATCGGGGAAAGGTGGCAAAAAATGTTCCCTCCTCTACGAAGCGTCTCAGCAAATATTTACATGATCGTCGTTCTATTAATTCTTTCTCAGTTTTTCGATCCTGTCACTCAATCTGAAATAGAGCGCGAGATTTTTTCCGCATTGCCTCATGATAAATCACCTGGATTATATTCTTGCCCAACCCGTCTGATCAAATGCGCTTATTTATCTTAAGCCAACTTCTTGCTGATTTAATTAACATCTCTGTGAGGTGTGGTGTTCACCCACCTCATTTGAAGCATGCCAAAGTCATCCCAGTCTACAAGTCTGATGACGATAAAGAGTCCGGGAACTACAGGCCCATCTCTTTGCTTTCAGTATTCAACTGTATCTTTTAAAAAGTAAGCATGTGATGAACATGTATGGCGGCCACACGTGTAGAGCAACGTTCGACAAATATCAGAATTTATCGGTATTACCTCTTCACATTGGTAGTGATGTTAATCTTAATGTGGTTTGTTTACCAACACATATCTTGTTTCTACGAAAAAACGGCTGATGTGACTTTACTACCCGTCAATTCAGACGCAAGGGTTGCAAGTCGACTTTGCACCCGGTTAGGCACAAGTAGAAGAAAAACGTTCACTACGTCACGAAGACCTTACAGCGTCGCTGGTACAAGCTCCTTTCAACTACACCTAAAGTCGGGAGACATCCATCCTAATCCAGGACCACGAAGAAACAGATCTAGTACTCCGAAACATCCCTGCGGCGAATGTCAACAAACAGTGAGAAATAACCAAGACGCCATATTGTGTTCCGAATGCAAAACACGGTTCCACGCTAAATGCATCAACATGGAAAGCCCATTTTCCAGTATTACCTGGTGAACTATAATCTTGACTGAACATGTCTTCTCTGCTCCCTGCCGAAATGTGGAAACTCCCTTTTTGATCAGAGTGCTGAGGAGCCAATGCTTGAGTTATCCTATGCAAGTACGGACAGCGAGCAGGAATATGCTAATACTGACTCTTTGCCCGATCCATTACAAAGAACAAAGAAGGCTCGTGAAATTATTCTCATTCATTTGAACGTAAACAGTCTTCAAAATAAAGTGGAGGAAGTGGGATTACTAATCAAGGCAACAAAAGCTCAAGTTTTCTTCCTCACCGAGACCAAGATCGATAGCACATATCCGGATTCGCAGTTTGCACAACGTGGCTATAATATATTCAGGAACGATCCAAAAAAAGGGAGAGGCGGCGTAATGGCGTATATTTCAGACAAACTACCTTCCAAACGGCTGGGATTGCCAAGGAAATTTACCACGATCGAGTCTCTGATAATTCAGTCCAAATTTGGTCCACAGGATGTAGTTATTGTGGGAATATACAGACCACCCATGCCAATTGGAAAAAATTACCATGTCATCCTCGAAAAAGACCTCAACGACCTGATATTACGGGCTGCAGTTAAAAAGTCATTGTTGGTGATAACTGGCGACCTAAATCTCGACAGACTCCGACCGCTTTCGAGGGAAGGGAAGATCTTATGTAATCTAGAAGACACACACGGCCTAACTTGTGTCATAACCAGACCAACAAGGATTACTAACAACAGCCAAACTCTAATAGATATTAATTATCTTGACCAACAACCCTGAGCTATTAATGGATTGTGGTGTCTGTGAGGTAGGAATAAGTGACCATGCACTGGTATATGGATTCTTGAAAGAACGAAACGGCTTTTACGAAAGCAAGGTCCTGACTGTAAGAAGCTACAAAGAACTGAACGAACAACAACTGCATATGGACTTATATGACATATATGACGCTCGAGTGGAGAAAGGCAATTAGAAAAAAGAGGAGGTACGCGACGAGATATGCAAGAAATCCTACCGAAGAAAACGGGAAACTAATGAAAACAGGGAGGAACACCGTTACAAGACTTCGCCGGAGAGTAATCAAAGAGTACTGGAACAAAAAGCTGAATATTTGAAAACAAATCCAAAGAATTTCTATAATGTTTTCAAGCCTTTTCTTCACTCAAAGTCGAAAAAGTGTGAAAACACCTTGCTCACCCATGATATCGATGGTGTCATTGAACGGGATCAATGCAAGATCGCGGGCCACTTCGCCAAATATTTTTCCTCAGTACCTAATGACATTGGCGATACTCGCTTACTAGGAATGTCCGAGGATCAACTGTACTATCACGAGAGTGTACATACAATAACGCAAAGCTGTAATCGTCGACCATCTGACGATACCCCACAATTTAAATTCCACGTGCTTGAGCCCAAGGAAATTGCGGTTACGTTGTCTAATTTGGACTCTAACAAGAGCACTGGCCACGACCTTATACCTACTAAGATCTTAAAGACAGCGAGTAGGGAGCTTTGTCATTCCCTGGCTGACTTATACAACCGCTGCATTGAATCATCTGATTGGCCTCTGCACTGGAAGAAAGGAGATCGGTTCCTAGTGTTTAAGAAAGACAATAAACAGGACATTAAGAACTAGAGATTTGTTATAGTACTAACAGTACTGATAGGAAAGGTCCTCGAACAGCTACTAAGTAAACAACCGGCATCATTTATTGACACAAAGCTAAGCCACAACTCGACTGCATATCGAAAGGGCCAGAGCTGTGAAACTTATTGGACTGGTAGAAAGATGGAAAGAAGCTGCTGATCTCAAACGCTGCCTTGGAAAGTACAAAAAAGAAGTAAACAACATTTTGATGTAAACGAGCGATACAAAATTAATGGGAGGGTTATGAAATAAAGAAACCCCTTTCCTGCTTGCCGGAATGTCAGCTGATAATGTTCTTGACTGAGAGATTGTCCTCGAAATTTTTTACACTAGCTTCGCTTCTCCACCGAATACTAATATTTCGAACAAAATCTCAGCCGCAGACATTAGCAGCCAACATACCAGCTGCCTGAAGGGGTTGATTTACCAACTATCTGATAAGTTTGAGTATTCCCTCAAACCTTTTGCTAAACAATGCGAAGATATCACGGTGAGAAGTCACAGTTTGATCAACTCTGGGAGTCACATGGTTAGTAGTTAGTCCAATGGTTCAAATTCTTGCAGCTCAGCAGTGACATTACAATCCTTGCATAAAAATCTAGTACACACCCTTTTAACCTAGTTTTTTTCCTAGCACAATGAGCAAGTTGTATTCAATTTTCAAGATAAAGACAACCACCATCAAGTACGGAAGGGGGGGGGGAGGCAGTCTAAAGGTTACATTATGGGCCGTTGTGAGGAAGGTTTTTCCCATTTGGTTTGACCATCTGCAGCAATGTTAATCTCATAAAGAAGTTTAAATGTTTTGCCCACCGGCGGCAGCCGGTCGCCCTTCTGCTGTAAACATTAAAAAATGAAACCTCTGGGACGCAGAAAAATATATGGAGTTGTTAGTTACTACCTGTGGCCCCTGTAAACAATTTGTTAATGCCAAATATTATCCTCAAAAAGACTGGCTTCTCGTAATACTATTTTTTGGACGCAACTTACCTTAATCCTTTGTAACTTGTAGTGCCTTCAAAGCTGCTGAAGAGTCAATTAATTTTCCGATATCAGCCCTCAGCTGGTCAAAACCACTTCTGATATTTTCTAGGAGAGACAAATGTCATCAGAAGATATGTTTGGTTTACAATCCAATAAAGGATCTCCGTGTAAATTAAATAGGGCAAAACCCTGTATTAAAAGGCTGGAAACTCAGTCTGTGGAATCACTGGTACGATTTGTCCTCAGCTCTTTGCTTTCTATCAGTAGCTGTTCTTTTGCTTAGTCTAGTCACGCCATCAGTGTAAGGTTTTGGAGCTTTTCATTAATAAAGACCTGCATATTTTCAAACCAGAGTTCAAACACCTGTAACAAAAACAGTTTGTTTTCCTATTTCATTCACATTTCGAACAGCACATTTAGAACAACACATTCAGCAAGTGCCACTACTTTACGTAATAGATTGTTTTTTTATTACTTTTGGATGGTTTTCTTTTTTTATTTCTCAAACCACTGAAATATCCTTTTCCTCTACTACTGACCTCGACTCTTTGTTTCTCCTTGTTGTAGCATCAAGGGGTCCAACTTGTCACTAAGTTTTTTAACCTGAATTCTTGTCTGTTCGATTTCATCTATGACTTCGTCTGCACATCATGATACATACAGCATGATATTTAATAACCTTTTTCCTTATGCTAACTCATTCCATAATAAAAGGTTCTTCTAGAGGTAATGTCCAACCTCTGCAGGGGTTCGATGTTGTGATGTCATATCTCTGGCTAGAAAAATCACGGCGTGTGTAAACTAGAGTATATTAAGGACACATACTTACACCTGTAAATACTAACGCTGCTATTTCTTGAGAATTGCAATTTTTTTCTAGGTTAGTTAATGTACAATACCTTGAATCTCTCCCATCATTTCTTTCACTTTCACTTCCATAAGAGGGTCCATACACTTATTCTTAAGTTTACCGATAGCAGATCTATAACCAAATCCTCCCAAAACTACTTTGGCAGCATTGATATCCTGCCAGTAGATGTTGAACGTTACATCGTCCACAGATGCTTGGTTGGCATGGCTGTACACATCGTCATTGAAGTACTTTAGCCTGACTATGTTGGTATCCTTGCTAAAATCTAAGTTAAGTGATAGACTATCCGATCCAGTCCTGGGAGGAGTCAACGCACAGATATTCCTCAATAGCGCATACAGTAACACAACATCAAAGTTTGCTGATGAAACATGATGGAACAGTCGGATACAGCTTTCCCCGTTGTGTAAAACTCATGACTCTCCTCTCCCATAGAGACTGTAATGCCGCATGCCCTGCATGATGCTTCAAAACTGAGTGAAGTTCTACTGGAGGGTCTATGGTATCAGAAGTGTCTCTTAAGACGGGGGATCCAACATCGACCAGAAAGCGTCAAAGTCAAGCATAGTTGGTTGTCTCCAGAGTAGAGGGTAATAATGATGCAGGTGATGATGTCATTGGCTGTAAAGGAAAATGAATTCACCCACACAGCCTGAGATGTAAAGGCCAACGTTTTCTTAACAAACTTACCCTAAACATAGAAATGGTACTCTTCATATTTCAAGTAATGCAATTTTCAATCTTCTGTGATTGAGGAACGGCATGATTCAAAACAGCAGCTAGTTTAAATTAATTTTGTACACTCTGATATACAGATGTACCACTTTACTTTCACCTTACTACAAAATTCAAGCAATCTTTGAGGAGCAAAGAAGAGAGGAGCAAAGAAGTCAAATGTTACAACCTTCGTCAAGTTTATTTGAAACACTTCTCCCCTTGCAATGATCCAAATGTTTCCTATTAATTTTTTTTTAACTTTGAATTTCTATTTTATTCATATTCTGATTAGGTGATAAGGATGTCTAATGAATATAACGACAGTCTTCCATCATGAATAAGTCATACAGTAGAACATCAGTAACAGCAAAATGTAAACTTGTAAAAAAATTTAATTAAACATAAAATTCAGCGTAATATTTTCAATCTCGGCAGTACCTGCAGACAGGCGTTTCCTTTTCTTAGGAGCTGCAGTAGGGCTTCCCGACGATGATTCAGCATTTTTACACTTTACAACTGAATGTTGTGAACTTTTAGTGGACTAACCTGTGTAATAATGGTGGTTAATAGGATCTCTCAGTTATAATTTCAATTAACAAGGAAATGAGGCAAATGGTTTGATAATGATCCGATGTTGTAGTGATCTTGTATTGCAGTGCCAGTCTTTCAGCATAAATGGTCCGATAAACCAAACAGGAAATCCAACTAGCTTACGCAAATCGTATAATTTATTCCAGTATATTATTATTCGATCTAGAGAAAAGAAATTAAATACATTTGAGAAACTGAACAGGATCTATCGATACATAAACACACGACTCAAACTATTAGCTAGAATTGCAGCACTGATAACTTACTTCTGTGGCGATGTCTAGTAGGATTGTTTCACGGTATACAGGTCAGCAACAGATATAACAGATCAGGGTATAACAGAATACGGGTCAGCGCGACAGGTCAGCAAAACATGAAGGTCACTTCGAATCTAAACATCTGAACTGAAAGCACACTTATTCACGTGGCTTAATTGCGAAACTTAGTGTCAATCAAAGTCAATCAGGAAATCAAGTTAATAATTCATTGTATTAACGAAACAATAAATGAACTTTACCGTGCCAGTTGGTTCATAGGTAACAGCAACATGAAAACTTGAATGAAATAAAAAGGAAAATTAAGCGTAACATCATCTCATCTCGGCACTACCTACAAACAGACGTTTCCTTTTCTTAAAGGCTGTCCTAGGGCTTCCTGACGATGATTCTGCACGTGGGTTCTTTACAATTGAATGTTGCATGCCCTTGGCGGACACACCTGCATAATAATGATAGTAGATGGCACTTCTGAGTTGAGAACTACGTTCGTTTTGAATTAACATGGAAATGACGAAATGGTTTGAAAATGATCTCATGTCGTAGGGATCCTGTATTGTGACATTCCGCGTGAGACTCAGTCCTGACATCTTAGAGAAGCAAGTCTCAACAAAATCAGATTATAATCTAAAAGGAGCAAGAATTCATCGCCAAATTGTTCAAACAAGGTTTTCAGAAGAAAAAACCAGTTTAATCCAAGATTTCAGTTTGAAGAGCAGTAGTGAAAAACATAAATGTGTTCTCGCGGTTGAGGTGACATAGATGTCTAAAAATGAAATGTCGGTCATTCAGCAAGAATATATTTTATCGTGGGTAGATACGTAAAAGAGAAATGTAAACTTGTTAAAATATAATAAAAAGGAAAATACGGCGTAACATTTTTTAATCTCGGCCCTACCTGCAAACTGGTGTTTCTTTTCCTTAGGAGCTGAATTTGGCTTTCCTGACGATGATTCTGCATTTGAATGCTTTACAATTGAATGATGCACACTTTTGGCAGACATACCTGGGTAATAACGGTGGTCACTAGGACTGCTGAGTTGAGAACTAATGTACGTTTCGAATTAACGAGAAAATGAAGCAAAAGGTTTAAAAATAATTTGATAATGCAGTGTTCTCCTGAGTTGTGGTCGTTCGTGTGAGACCCAGTCCTAGCAACTTATATAATTAGGGCAAAAAGTCTTTTAACAGTTTCAACTCTAATCTACTAAGTGCTAGAATTCATTGACTAATTAATTAAAAGGGGCTGCCAAAGGAGAGCAAATTCGATCCAAAATCTAATTTGAAAAGAAATTGTAGGATGCACATAATTTTTTCGCGGTTAAAGTGCCTGATTAATGTAATTCCAGTCTTTCAGTATGAATGAGTTTTGTTGGATACACATGTAACAGCACTATGTAAACTTAAAATAAATAACAATCAAAATAAGAAATATGCGTGACATTTTCAATCTTTACACTACATGTAAACAGGCTTGTCCTTTTCTTAGAAGCTGCAGAAGGGCTTCCTGACGATGATTCTGCACTTGCACACTTTACAACTGAATGTTGCACATTTTGGGCGGATATACCTGCTCAATAATTAAATCTTATCAGACGTTTTGTTGTGTAGTATCGCCGAGTATTTTTTGCGAGTTGTGCCATATTTTGACGAGCCCGTAAGGCGAGTCAAAATACAAATTACGAGTAAAAATACTTAGCGATACTATAAAACAAAACTTCTAATAGGTTATTTATTATCCAACACTCCAAATTGTATTTCTGTACGGGCGAATTTTGCGGATATTCAATTACGCAGAGTGCGTGACAGAAGTATGGGAAGTGGTTTGCGATTCTAGAAAACCTGTCTAACCGGTTCTCTAGAGTACAAATACCGCACGAAATTTGTGCTCGACTTGGGCGGTATTTGTAACTCCACGGAGTATTGTTAGATAATAATGGTGGGTAATGGTCTGCCTGAGTGAAGAACTAATGCATGTTTGAGTTAATAAGGAAATGAACAAACAATCTGATGATGTCTTGTGATTGTCCGGGTGATATTAATTCAGGACAACTAAGAGAAGCAATTCTTAAAAGTTTCGCTTCCAATCCAGAAGGAATTCACTGAAAAATTATCAAGAGGGGGAAGCTATAGAAAAACCAACTCTATTCAACATTTCCATTGGGCGGAATGCCTATTGTTCTCAGACATTTACTTGGCGAAACTATTCTACATTTGTACTATAAGTGGCGGAGCGTAAACAGGGAGGCTCTCATTGGCCGAAGATCATGTGCGCTTTCCTCCAAAGGGAATACTGCCTAACTCATTAACTTGTCAAGGCGGAGCTAAGAAACAAAGGCCTCGTAACTTAATGTTTTTCTTTTGTTTCTCCTATTACCCTTAGCCACGCGTATTTCAAGCTGGCTAGCTATTTCAAGCGTTGTATTTTTTACTGGTCATTTGCATTCAATTTTTACCGAAGGCCATAACTTGTTCATCTCTCGCTACACCTAAATCAACATACATTTCGCTCCATATCAAGCCTACAACAGTTTGATGAACAGCGGGTTTTTCCATTATTTCTTGCTTGGATTTTGATTATCTCATCGAAAAATTACTTACAGATAGATAAGGATAGAATAAAGTCTTTGAATCGCTCTAACGCAAGTTTTTCCGAATTGACGGAAGGAAAGAAACCAACGAAGTAATACATAAGAACAAATGCGCTATTTTAAGATTACAGTTTCCTTCAAGCTTTTAAGGTTACTTCCTACCTTCCGAGGCCGAAAAAATGTTTTTTTTTTTGTTTTTGGACTAGATTTAAGTTAGACATTTTAACTAAGGTTTACAGAGAAAAAAAAAATCAAAAACATCAAAAAACGTCTGACTGATTTAGAACACCGTATTTTCAAAGAAAAGTTAATAAATCAGGAAGGTGTCATAATCTCGTAAATGGGCGAACCCCCAGGGGGATGCTCGCGGCAATTTGATATTTTATGTCGTTTATATATTTTGTTTACATCGCACACTTGACAAAATCCACACGTGGAAGTTTTCTGCTCGTGCAAAGTATTTTCTCATGGATAAAAAAACATAACTCAAAATTAGAGAGGAGTCCTTGGGTGAAGAAAAAGAAAAACTAACAGACCCAAAGAAGAGAGAAATGGCAGCATTTTGTCGAAAAAAAAAAAAAGCGACAAAAGGCTCTTGGTTTGGCCAGGAGGCTTCGACAAGCTCGGCGTCCTGCTGAAGATCGGCAGCATTTGATTATCCTTGGGGCTAGCAGCTTAAAAAGTCAACACCAAAGAAGGTTGTAAACAAGATTCTTCGTCGGAATCTAACGAAACCGTTGGAGAAAAAGAAGAATGCGGATAAAAAAACTAAATATGTTAAAATGAGTGGCGCAACCGAAGAGGCAATGCGGCAAGCACCAGAAAAGGGTAAACCCACTTTTATCTACAACCGTAAACCGTACCAAAATCCCAAATCAAGTTGGGATTAAATGTACTAACAAACGGAAATAGTTTCTTCGTTTCTTTTCCACGAGTCCTGAGTAAATTTTTTCTAGGAATAGCGGAGACTTTGGAGAATTGCGCAGAAACTAATTTAGAGGGGTAGCCCTGGTTAACAAGGTACTCTTCAACGGTACTCAGCTATTCTCTCGGCAAGAAATACTTCTTCAGAGCAATTTCTTTTCAATCTTGTAGCTACTCCAAAAGGAATAGCCTTGAAAACGTGCTTAGGATGGCAGCCTGTATGTATGTGTATGTGCGCTGTAAGAAAAATTTAAGGTACGTAATACAAGGAAAATATCTTGAAACGTGCATCTAAGAAAAAATGTGTTGCTATCTTTCCAAGAGTCTAATTGCTGTCAAATGCTTTGACAAATGAAGAAAAGATTGTGAGGGTCCTCCTCAAATGTATGCCCTTGTCCATCAACCTAGGCTGAAAAGACTCCGCCCTGTGCGAAAGATGAAGCTAGTTCACTTGGTTTGGTACCCTTTGCTCAATTTTTTGAGATATCAAGTTGTGTGGTTGTTCTATACAAAAGTGTACTTAACAGAGAAATTCAACGTTATATCGCACTCAATACACGTATTTTGTTTCCATTTCACCCCCCAGGAATTTTAGTCTCTCATGCTGTGGTTGGTTTTCTTTTCAATCAACAGTCAAGAAATTGCAAGTAATATATATATATATATATATATATATATATATATATATATATATATATATATATATATATATATATATATCTTATTAACCAAGCGCGAAGGCCGTACTGGGAGAATATCGGCCCGAGGTCTTGACAGTACGGACCGAGCGGAGCTCGGTCCGTACAAAAAAGACCGAGGGCCGATATTCTTCCAGTACGGTCCCGAGCAAGCTTGGTTAATAAGAGATTTATTATACGACTGAAGTTCAAAGGGACACAAGTGCGGTATCATGCGGGACCATTCAGGACAGTGCCCGGTCCAATACTGAGAGAATATTGACCGGAAATAGAGCATTTTGATTGGTTGATTTTATTGGCCCTCTGACTGCCCGAGTCGTGTAATAATTAAGGTATCATGCCGTCACAAGTGTCAGTCAGGCTGGCACATGTAGCGAGGGTCCTTAGCACGAGCTTTGACAATGGAGCTTTCTCTCTCTTTCAAAATTCTTGTCACCGCTGTGCCGCTACAATTTAAAAGGGTTTAGTTTCAAAACTTGATGTCGACCCCTCCACTCCTCTTAAATAAGGAATTTCTCTAAGTCTGTTCCACGTCAATTTTTTTTTTCTTGCGCGGGATCAGAACACGATATTCACATAGGGATTATACCATGGAATGTGCGCTCGAATGATTTTTTTTATTCCCAAGATGTTGAGAAATTACATCGTTCGTCCAATCAGAGACACGAACGATAGTGCTTCACAGTGTAAATATCAGTATGTATGTAATAATTCAAACCCACTGCCCCCCATGGGCGCTGCTAAATGTAAGATAATTAACAACTATTCACCAAAGCGGAGTTGGGGTGGCTATTTAATACACCGTGATCAGCGAGGCAAATATCCACCACTAGTCA